>NW_019248295.1:0-1382 GCF_002742605.1 Olea europaea var. sylvestris | reverse complement strand
CTCTCTCTAGCCAAAACGCTTTCCCTTCTCTCTAGAATGGGAGACAAATCACAAACCTTCAGAAATATTGATCCACCACCCGATATACCATCTTTACCCGGTGGATTTCAACCCCAAACAACCCAAAATCTTCCAGGACCTCAAGCTACAGTGATTTTGGAAGCAATAGAAGCTGATTTATATGAAAATGTCGATGGCACGAATCCTAATGTTCTCAAAACTCCACTCTACGCATTGAATCAGGCTCTGGGACCATCGCCAATGATTCCTGAAGGACCAAAATCCCTAAACCCCAGACCCCAGACCCCAAACCCTAAACCCTAAACAAAAACCAAATCCTAAACCGCACTTTCTCTCTCTATCCCAGAACGCTCTCCCTTCTCTCTAAAATGGGAGACAAATCACAATCCTTCAAAAATCTTGATCCACCACCTGATATACCACCTTTACCCAGTGGATTTCAACCCCAAACAACCCAAAATCTTCCAGGACCTCAAGCTACAGTGATTTTGGAAGCAATAGAAGCTGATTTATATGAAAATGTCGATGGCACGGATCCTAATGTTCTCAAAACTCCACTCTACGCATTGAATCAGGCTCTGGGACCATCGCCAATGATTCCTGAAGGACCAAAATCCCTAAACCCCAGACCCCAGACCCCAAACCCTAAACCAAAACCAAACCCTAAACCGCACTTTCTCTCTCTAGCCCAAAACGCTCTCCCTTCTCTCTAGAATGGGAGACAAATCGCAAATCTTCAAAAATCTAGACCCACCACCCGACATACCACCTTTACCCGGTGGATTTCAACCCCAAACAACCAAAAATCATCCAGTACTCAAAGCCACAATGGTTTTGGAAGCAATAGAATCTGATTTATATGAAAACATTGATGGTATGAATCCCAATGTTGTCAAAACTCCACTCTACGCATTGAATCAGGGTCTGGAACCATCACCAATGACTCCAGAAGGGCCGAAATCCCTAAACCCCAAACCCCAAACCCTAAACCCAAAACCAAAACCAAAACCAAACCCTAAACCGCACTTTCTCTCTCTAGCTAAAACGCTCTCCCTTCTCTCTAGAATGGGAGACAAATCACAAACCTTCAAAAATCTTGATCCACCACCCGACATACCACCTTTACCCGGTGGATTTCAACCCCAAAATCTTCCAGCACCTCAAGCTACAGTGGTTTTGGAAGCAATAGAATTTGATTTATATGAAAATGTCGATGGCACGAATCCTAATGTTCTCAAAACTCCATTCTACGCATTGAATCAGGGTCTGGGACCATCTCCAATGATTCCTGAAGGACCAAAATCCCTAAACCCCAGACCCCAAACCCTAAACCAAAACCAAATCCTAAACCGCACTTTCTC
>NW_019248294.1:0-1382 GCF_002742605.1 Olea europaea var. sylvestris | reverse complement strand
TTTTTTACGATTGTGTCGGAATTGGCTGAAATTTGACAGGTTGATCGGAAACAAAATCGCGCCTGGGGCAATTTCGTCATTTTCCGCGATAGTGTTGGAATTGGCTAAAACTTGACAGGTTGATCGGGAACAAAAATCGCGCTTGGGGCAATTTCGTCATTTTTCGCGACTGTGTCTGAATTGGCTAAAATTTGACTGGTTCATCGGGAATAAAAATCGCGCCGGGGACAATTTCGTCAATTTTCGCGACTGTGTCGATATTGGCTAAAATTTGACAGGTTGATCGGAAACAAAAATCGCGCCGGGGGCAATTTCGTCATTTTTCGCGACTGTGTCGGAATTGTGTAAAATTTGACAGGTTGATCGGGAACAAAAGCCGCGCCGGGGGCAATTTCGTCATTTTTCGCGACTGTGTCGGAATTGGCTTAAATTTAACAGGTTCATCGGGAAAAAAAACCGCGCCGGGGGCAATTTCGTCATTTTTCGGGACCGTGTCGGATTGCCTAAAATTTGACAGGTTGATCGGGAACAAAAATCGCGCCGGGGGCAATTACGTTATTTTTCGCGTCTGTGTCGGAATTGGCCACAATTTGACAGGTTGATCGGGAAAAAAACTGCGTCGGGGGCAATTTCGTCATTTTTCACGATTGTGTCGGAATTGGCTTAAAGTTCATCGGGAAAAAAAACCGCGCCGGGGGCTATTTCGTCATTTTTCGCGACTATGTCGGAATTGGCTGAAACTTGACAGGTTGATCGGGAACAAAAACCGCGCCGGGGGCTATTTCGTCATTTTTCGCGACTATGTCGGAATTGGCTGAAACTTGACAGGTTGATCGGGAACAAAAACCGCGCCGGGGGCTATTTCGTCATTTTTCGCGACTATGTCGGAATTGGCTGAAACTTGACAGGTTGATCGGGAACAAAAACCGCGCCGGGGGCTATTTCGTCATTTTTCGCGACTATGTCGGAATTGGCTGAAACTTGACAGGTTGATCGGGAACAAAAACCGCGCCGGGGGCTATTTCGTCATTTTTCGCGACTATGTCGGAATTGGCTGAAACTTGACAGGTTGATCGGGAACAAAAACCGCGCCGGGGGCTATTTCGTCATTTTTCGCGACTATGTCGGAATTGGCTGAAACTTGACAGGTTGATCGGGAACAAAAACCGCGCCGGGGGCTATTTCGTCATTTTTCGCAAGAGTGTCGGAATTGGCTGAAATTTGACAGGTTGATCGGAAACAAAATCGCGCCTGGGGCAATTTCGTCATTTTTCGCAATAGTGTCGGAATTGGCTTAAAGTTCATCGGGAAAAAAAACCGCGCCGGGGGCAATTTCGTCATTTTTCGGGACCGTGTCGGAATTGCCTAAAATTTGACAGGTT
>NW_019248293.1:1258-1382 GCF_002742605.1 Olea europaea var. sylvestris | reverse complement strand
CTGGTGGCAATTTCGTCATTTTTCGCGACTGTCTCGGAATGGGCCCAAATTTGACTGATCGATGGGAAACACAAATCGCGCCGAGGGCAATTTCGTCATTTTTCGCGATGGTGTCGGAATCGGA
>NW_019248293.1:544-805 GCF_002742605.1 Olea europaea var. sylvestris | reverse complement strand
AATATCGCGCCGGGGGTAATTCCGTCATTTTTCGCAACGGTGTCGGAATGGGCCCAAATTTGACTGATTGATCGGAAAAAAAATCGCGCCGAGCGCAATTTCATCTTTTTCGCGACGGTGTCGGATTGGTCCCAAATTTGGCTGATTGATGGGAAAGAAAAATCGCGCCGTGGCAATTTCGTCATTTTTCGCGACGGTGTCGGAATCGACTAAAATTTCAATGATTGATCGGAAACAAAAATCGCGCCGTGGGCAATTTCT
>NW_019248293.1:0-221 GCF_002742605.1 Olea europaea var. sylvestris | reverse complement strand
AAACAAAAATCGCGCCGGGCGCTATTTCGTCATTTTTGCGAAGGTGTCGGAATGGGCCCAAATTTGGCTGATTGATCAGAAACAAAAATCGCTCCAGGGACAATTTCTTCGTTTTTCGCGACGGTGTCGGAATGGGGACAAATTTGGCTGATTGATCGGAAACAAAAATCGCGCCGGGGGCAATTTCGTCATTTTTCGCAACGGTGTCGGAATGGGCACAA
>NW_019248292.1:21908-65657 GCF_002742605.1 Olea europaea var. sylvestris | reverse complement strand
AGCGTTCCAAATATGCAAGTGCACATTCTTTCGAAAAATGGGCAAAATCCCTCATACGTCACGATGAAGCAGTGAGTTCTATCTAAAACGGTCGCTACATTTCCAAAAATTACTTATGGGCCAAAAACGGACCCCGTATGCAAAAGTTACGCTCAATTCTTCGAACGCCGACAATCTAAGCGTTCCAAATATGCAAGTACTGATTCTTTCGAAAAATGGCTAAAATCCTGCATACGTCACGACGAACTAGTGAGTTCAATCCAAAACGGTCGCTACATTTCCGAAAAGTACTTATGGGCCCAAAACGGACGCCGTATGCAAAAGTTACGCTCAATTCTTCGAACGCCGACTATCCAAGCGTTCCAAATATGCAAGTGCATATTCTTTCGAAAAATGGGCAAAATCTATCTTACGTCACGATGAAGTGGTGACTTCTATCCAAAACGGTCGCTACATTTCCAAAAATTACTTATGGGCCCAAAATGGACACCTTATGCAAAAGTTACGCTCAATTCTTTGAATGCCGACAATCCAAGCGTTCCAAATATGCAAGTGCTCATTCTTTCGAAAAATGGCTAAAATCCTGCATACGTCACGACGAACTAGTGAGTTCAATCCAAAACGGTCGCTACATTTCCGAAAAGTACTTATGGGCCCAAAACGGACGCCGTATGCAAAAGTTACGCTCAATTCTTCGAACGCCGACTATCCAAGCGTTCCAAATATGCAAGTGCATATTCTTCCGAAAAATGGGCAAAATCCATCTTACGTCACGATGAAGTGGTGACTTCTATCCAATACGGTCGCTACATTTCCAAAAATTACTTATGGGCCCAAAACGGACACCTTATGCAAAAGTTACGCTCAATTCTTTGAATGCCGACAATCCAAGCGTTCCAAATATGCAAGTGCTCATTCTTTCGAAAAATGGCTGAAATCCTGCATACGTCACGATGAAGTAGTGAGTTCAATCCAAAACGGTCGCTACATTTCCGAAAAGTACTTATGGGCCTAAAACGGACGCCGTATGCAAAAGTTACGCTCAAATCTTTGAACGCCGACAATCCAAGCGTTCCAAATATGCAAGTGCTCATTCTTTCGAAAAATGGCTGAAATCCCACATACGTCATGACGAAGTCGTGAGTTCAATCCAAAACGGTCGCTACATTTTCGAAAAGTACTTATGGGCCGAAAATGGACGCCGTATGCAAAAGTTACGCTCAATTCTTCGAACGCCGACAATCCAAGCGTTCCAAATATGCAAGTGCTCATTCTTTCAAAAAATGGCTGAAATCCCGCATACGTGACGATGAAGTAGTGAGTTCAATCCAAAACGGTCGCTACATTTCCGAAAAGTACTTATGGGCCCAAAATGGACACTGTATGCAAAAGTTAAGCTCAATTCTTCGAACGCCGACAGTCCAAGCGTTCCAAATATGTAAGTGCTCATTCTTTCGAAAAATGGCTGAAATCTCGCATACGTCATGACGAAGTGGTGAGTTCAATCCAAAACGGTCGCTACATTTCCGAAAAGTACTTATGGGCCCAAAACGGACGCCGTATGCAAAAGTTACGCTCAATTCTTCGAACGCCGACAATCCAAGCGTTCCAAATATGTAAGAGCTCATTCTTTCGAAAAATGGCTGAAATCCTGCATACGTCACGATGAAGTAGTGAGTTCAATCCAAAACGGTCGCTACATTTCCAAAAAGTACTTATGGGCCCGAAACGGACACCGTGTGCAAAAGTTTCGCTCAATTCTTCGTACGCCGACTCTCCAAACGTTCCAAATATGCAAGTGCTCAGTCTTTCAAAAAATGGCTGAAATCCCACATACGTCACGACGAAGTGGTGAGTTCAATCCAAAATGGTCGCTACATTTCCGAAAAGTACTTATGGGCCCAAAACGGACGCCGTATGCAAAAGTTATGTTCAATTCTTCGAACGCCGAAAATCCAAGCATTCCAAATATGCAAGTGCACATTCTTTTGAAAAATGGGCAAAATCCCTCGTACATCACGATGAAGCGGTGACTTCTATCCAAAACGGTCGCTACATTTCCAAAAATTACTTATGGGCCCAAAACGGACACCATATGCAAAAGTTACGCTCAATTTTTTGAATGCCGACAATCCAAGCGTTCCAAATATGCAAGTGCTCATTCTTTCAAAAAATGGCTAAAATCCTGCATACGTCACGACGAAGTAGTGAGTTCAATCCAAAACGGTCGCTACATTTTCGAAAAGTACTTATGGGCCCAAAACGGACGCTGTATGCAAAAGTTACGCTCAATTCTTCGAACGCCGACAATCCAAGCGTTCCAAATACGCAAGTGCTCATTCTTTCGAAAAATGGCTGAAATCCCACATACGTCACAACAAAGTTGTGAGTTCAATCCAAAACGGCCGCTACATTTCCAAAAAAAATTATCGGCCCAAAACGGACGCCGTATGCAAAAGTTACGCTCAATTCTTCGAATGCCGACAATCCAAGCGCACCAAATATGCAAGTGCTCATTCTTTCAAAAAATGGGTGAAATCCCTCATAGGTTACGATGAAGCGGTGAGTTCAATCCAAAACGGCCACTACATTTTCGAAAAGTACTCATGGGTCCAAAACGGACGCCTTATGCAAAAGTTACGTTCAATTCTTCGAACGTCGACAATCCAAATGTGCAAGTGCTCGTTGTTTGGAAAATGGTCAAAATCCCTCATATGTCACGACGAAGTGGTGAGTTCAATCTAAAATGGTCGCTACATTTTCGAAAAGTACTTACGGGGCCAAAACGGACGCCGTATGCAAAAGTTACGCTTAATTTTTCGAAAGTCGACAATCAAAGCATTCCAAATATGCAAGTGCTCATTCTTTCGAAAAATGGATGAAATCCCTCATAGGTCACGATGAAGCGGTGAGTTCAATCCAAAACGGTCACTACATTTCCGAAAAGTACTTATGGGCCCGAAACGGATGCCGCAAGCAAAAGTTACGCTCAATTCTTCGAACGTCGACAATCCAAGCGTTCCAAATATGAAAGTTCTCATTCTTTCGAAAAATGGCTGAAATCTCACATACGTCACGATGAAGTAGTGAGTTCAAGCCAAAAGGTTCGCTACATTTCCGAAAAGTACTTATGGGTCCAAAACGGACAGCGTACGCAAAAGTTACGCTCAATTCTTCGAACGCCGACAATCCAAGCGTTCCAAATATGCAAGTGCTCATTCTTTCGAAAAATGGCTAAAATCCCGCCGACAATCCAAGCGTTCCAAATATGCAAGTGCTCATTCTTTTGAAAAATGGGCGAAATCCCTCATACGTCATGGCGAAGTCGTGAGTTCAATCCAAAACGGTCACTACATTTCCGAAAAGTACTTATGGGCCCAAAACGGACGCCGTATGCAAAAGTTACGCTCAATTTTTCGAACGCCGACAATCCAAGCGTTCCAAATATGCAAATGCTCATTCTTTCGAAAAATGGCTGAAATCCCTCATACGTCATGGCGAAGTCGTGAGTTCAATCCAAAACGGTCGCTACATTTCCAAAAAGTATTTATGGGCCCAAAACGGACGCCGTATGCAAAAGTTACGCTCAATTCTACGAACGCTGACAATCCAAGCGTTCCAAATATGCAAGTGCTCAATCTTTCGAAAAATGGCTGAAATCCCGCATACGTCACTACGAAGTTGTGAGTTCAATCCAACATGGTCGCTACATTTCCAAAAAGTACATATGGGCCCAAAACGGACGCCGTATGCAAAAGTTACGCTCAATTCTTCGAACATCGACAATCCATGCGTTCCAAATCTGCAAGTGCTCATTCTTTTGAAAAATGGCTAAAATCCCGCATACGTCACGATGAAGTAGTGAGTTCAATCCAAAACGGTCGCTACATTTCCGAAAAGTACTTATGGGCCCAAAACGGACGCCGTGTTCAAAAGTTATGCTCAATTCTTTGGACGCCGACAATCCAAGCGTTCCAAATATGCAAGTGCTCATTCTTTCAAAAAATTGGCAAAATCCCTCATAGGTCATGATGAAGCGGTGAGTTCAATCCAAAATAGTCGCTACATTTCCGAAAAGTACTTATGGGCCCAAAACGGACGCCGTCTGCAAAAGTTACGCTCAATTCTTCGAACGCCGACAATCCAAGCGTTCCAAATATGCAAGTGCACATTCTTTCGAGAAATGGGTAAAATCCCTCATACGTCACGATGAAGCGGTGAGTTCTATGCAAAACGGGCGCTACATTTCCAAAAATTACTTATGGGCCCAAAACGGACGCCGTATGCGAAAGTTACGCTCAATTCTTTGAACGCCGACAATCCAAGCATTCCAAATATGCAAGTGCTCATTCTTTTGAAAAATGGCTGAAATCCCGCATACATCACGACGAAGTAGTGAGTTCAATCCAAAACGGTCGCTACATTTTCGAAAAGTACTTATGGGCCCAAAATGGACGTCGTATGCAAAAGTTACGCTCAATTCTTCGAACGTCGACAATCCAAGCGTTCCAAATATGCAAGTGCTCATTCTTTCAAAAAATGGCCGAAATCCCACATACCTCATGACGAAGTTGTGAGTTCAATCCAAAACGGTCGCTACATTTCCAAGAAGTACTTATGGGCCCAAAACGGACGCCATCCGCAAAAGTTACGCTCAATTCTTCGAATGCCGACAATCCAAGCGTTCCAAATATGCAAGTGCACATTCTTTCGAGAAATGGGTAAATCCCTCATATGTCACGATGAAGCGGTGAGTTCTATCCGAAACGGTCGCTACATTTCCAAAAATTACTTATGGGCCCAAAACGGACGCCGTATGCAAAAGTTACGCTTTTTTTTTCGAACGCCGACAATCCAACCGTTCCAAATATTCAAGTGCACATTCTTTCGAGAAATGGGTAAAATCCCTCATACGTGACGACGAAGCGGTGAGTTCTATGCAAAACGGGCGCTACATTTCCAAAAATTACTTATGGGCCCAAAACGGACGCCGTATGCAAAAGTTACGCTCAATTCTTTGAACGCCGGCAATCCAAGCGTTCCAAATATGTAAGTGCTCATTTTTTTGAAAAATGGCTGAAATCCCGCATACATCACGACGAAGTACTGAGTTCAATCCAAAATGGTCGCTACATTTTCGAAAAGTACTTATGGGCCCAAAACGAATGTCGTATGCAAAAGTTACACTCAATTCTTCGAACGCCGACAATCCAAGCGTTCCAAATATGCAAGTGCTCATTCTTTCAAAAAATGGCTGAAATCCCACATACCTCACGACGAAGTTGTGAGTTCAATCCAAAACGGTCGCTACATTTCCAAAAAGTACTTATGGGCCCAAAACGGACGCCGTCCGCAAAAGTTACGCTCAACTCTTCGAACGCCGACAATCCAAGCGTTCCAAATATGCAAGTGCACATTCTTTCGAGAAATGGGTAAAATCCCTCATATGTCACAATGACGCGGTGAGTTCTATCCGAAACGGTCGCTACATTTCCAAAAATTACTTATGGGCCCAAAACGGACGCCGTATGCAAAAGTTACGCTCAATTCTTTGAACGCCGGCAATCCAAGCGTTCCAAATATGTAAGTGCTCATTTTTTTGAAAAATGGCTGAAATCCCGCATACATCACGACGAAGTACTGAGTTCAATCCAAAACGGTCGCTACATTTTCGAAAAGTACTTATGGGCCCAAAACGGACGTCGTATGCAAAAGTTACGCTCAATTCTTCGAACGCCGACAATCCAAGCGTTCCAAATATGCAAGTGCTCATTCTTTCAAGAAATGGCTGAAATCCCACATACCACACGACAAAGTTGTGAATTCAATCTAAAACGGTCGCTACATTTCCGAAAAGTACTTATGGGCCCAAAACGGACGCCGGCCGCAAAAGTTACGCTCAATTCTTCGAATGCCGACAATCCAAGCGTTCCAAATATGCAAGTGCACATTCTTTCGAGAAATGGGTAAAATCCCTCATATGTCACGATGAAGCGGTGAGTTCTATCCGAAACGCTCGCTACAATTCCAAAAATTACTTATGGGCCCAAAACGGACGCCGTATGCAAAAGTTACGCTCAATTCTTTGAACGCCGGCAATCCAAGCGTTCCAAATATGTAAGTGCTCATTTTTTTGAAAAATGGCTGAAATCCCGCATACATCACGACAAAGTACTGAGTTCAATCCAAAACGGTCGCTACATTTTCGAAAAGTACTTGTGGGCCCAAAACGGACGTCGTATGCAAAAGTTACGCTCAATTCTTCGAACGCCGACAATCCAAGCGTTCCAAATATGCAAGTGCTCATTCTTTCAAAAAATGGCTGAAATCCCACATACCTCACGACGAAGTTGTGAGTTCAATCCAAAACGGTCGCTACATTTCCGAAAAGTACTTATGGGCCCAAAACGGACGCCGTCCGCAAAAGTTACGCTCAATTCTTCGAACGCCGACAATCCAAGCGTTCCAAATATGCAAGTGCACATTCTTTTGAGAAATGGGTAAAATCCCTCATATGTGATGACGAAGCGGTGAGTTCTATCCGAAACGGTCGCTACATTTCCAAAAATTACTTATGGGCCCAAAATGGACGCCGTATGCAAAAGTTACGCTCAATTCTTTGAACGCCGGCAATCCAAGCGTTCCAAATATGTAAGTGCTCATTTTTTTGAAAAATGGCTGAAATCCCGCATACATCACGACGAAGTAGTGAGTTCAATCCAAAACGGTCGCTACATTTTCGAAAAGTACTTATGGGCCCAAAACGGACGTCGTATGCAAAAGTTACGCTCAATTCTTCGAACGCCAACAATCCAAGCGTTCCAAATAAGCAAGTGCTCATTCTTTCGAAAAATGGTTAAATCCCACATACCTCACGACGAAGTTGTGAGTTCAATCCAGAACGGTCGCTACATTTCCGAAAAGTATATATGCGCCCAAAATGGACGCCGTATGCAAAAGTTACGCTCAATTCTTGGAACGCGACATTCCAAGCGTTCCAAATATGCAAGTGCTCAATCTTTCTAAAAATGGCTGAAATCCCGCATACGTCACTACGAAGTTGTGAGTTCAATCCAAAACGGTCGCTACATTTCCAAAAAGTACTTATGGGCCCAAAACGGACGCTGTATGCAAAAGTTACGCTCAATTCTTCGAACACCGACAATCCATGCGTTCCAAATATGCAAGTGCTCATTCTTTCGAAAAATGACTAAAATCCCGCATACGTCACGATGAAGTAGTGAGTTCAATCCAAAACGGTCGCTACATTTCCAAAAAGTACTTATGGGCCAAAAACGGACGCCGTATGCAAAAGGTACGCTCAATTCTTCGAACGCGACAATCCAAGCGTTCCAAATATGCAAGTGCTCATTCTTTCGAAAAGTGGCTGAAATCCTGCACACGTCACGACGAAGTTGTGAGTTTAATCCAAAACGGCCGCTACATTTTCGAAAAGTACTTATGGGCCCAAAACGGACGCCGTCTGCAAAAGTTACGCTCAATTCTTCGAACGCCGACAATCCAAGCGTTCCAAATATGCAAGTGCACATTCTTTCAAAAAATGGGCAAAATCCCTCAGACGTCACGATGTAGCGGTGAGTTCTATCCAAAACTGTCGCTACATTTCCAAAACTTACTTATGGGCCCAAAATGGACGCCGTATGCAAAAGTTACGCTCAATTCTTCGAACGCCGGCAATCCAAGCGTTCCAAATATGCAAGTGCTCATTCTTTTGAAAAATTGCTGAAATCCCGCATACATCACGATGAAGTATTGAGTTCAATCCAAAACGGTAGCCACATTTTTGAAAAGTACTTATGGGCCCAAAACGGACGCCGTTTGCAAAAGTTACGCTCAATTCTTCGAACGCCGACAATCCAAGCGTTCCAAATATGCAAGTGCACATTCTTTTGAAAAATGGCTGAAATCCCACATACCTCACGACGAAGTTGTGAGTTCAATCCAAAATAGTCGCCACATTTTCGAAAAGTACTTATGGGCCCAAAACGGACGCCGTATGCAAAAGTTACGCTCAATTCTTCGAACGCCGACAATCCAAGCGTTCCAAATATGCAAGTGCTCATTCTTTCGAAAATTGGCTGTAATCCCGCATACGTCACGATGAAGTTGTGAGTTCAATCCAAAACGGTCGCTACATTTCCAAAAATTACTTATGGGCCCAAAACGGACACCGTATGCAAAAGTTACGCTCAATTCTTCGAACGCCGGCAATCCAAGCGTTCCCAATATGCAAGTGCTCATTCTTCCAAAAAATGGCTGAAATCCCGCATACATCACGATGAAGTAGTGAGTTCAATCCAAAACGGTCGCTACATTTTTGAAAAGTACTTATGGGCCCAAAACGGACGCCGTATGCAAAAGTTACGCTCAATTCTTCGAACACCGACAATCCATGCGTTCCAAATATGCAAGTGCTCATTCTTTCAAAAAATGACTGAAATCCCGCATATGTCACGATGAAGTAGTGAGTTCAATCCAAAACAGTCGCTACATTTCCAAAAAGTACTTATGGACCCAAAACGGACACTGTGTGCGAAAGTTACGCTCAATTCTTCGAACGCCGACAATCCAAGCGTTCCAAATATGCAAGTGCTCATTCTTTCGAAAAATGGGCAAAATCCCTCATAGGTCACGATGAAACGGTGAGTTCAATCCAAAACAGTCGCTACATTTCCGAAAAGTACTTATGGGCCCAAAACGGACGCCGGCAGCAAAAGTTACGCTCAATTCTTCGAACCCCGACAATCCAAGCGTTCCAAATATGCAAGTGCACATTCTTTCAAAAAATGGGCAAAATCCCTCATACATCACGATGTAGCGGGGAGTTCTATCCAAAACGGTTGCAACATTTCCAAAAATTACTTATGGGCCCAAAACGGACGCCGTATGCAAAAGTTACGCTCAATTCTTTGAACGCCGGCAATCCAAGCGTTCCAAATATGCAACTGCTCATTCTTTTGAAAAATTGCTGAAATCCCGCATACATCACTACGAAGTAGTGAGTTCAATCCAAAACGGCTACATTTTCGAAAAGTACTTATGGGCCCAATACGGACGCCGTATGCAAAAGTTACGTTCAATTCTTCGAACGCCGACAATCCAAGCGTTCCAAATATGCAAGTGCTCATTCTTTTGAAAAATGGCTGAAATCCCACATACCTCACGACCAAGTTGTGAGTTCAATCCAAAATGGTCGCCACATTTACGAAAAGTACTTATGGGCCCAAAACGGACGCCGTATGCAAAAGTTACGCTCAATTCTTCGAACGCCGACAATCCAAGCGTTCCAAATAGGCGAGTGCACATTCTTTCGAAAAATGGGCAAAATCCCTCATACGTCACGATGAAGCGGAGAGTTCTATCCAAAACGGTCGCTACATTTCCAAAAATTACTTATGGGCCCAAAACGGACACCGTATGCAAAAGTTACGCTCAATTCTTTGAACGCCGGCAATCCAAGCGTTCCAAATAAGCAAGTGCTCATTCTTTTGAAAAATGGCTAAAATCCCGCATATGTCACGATGAAATAGTGAGTTCAATCCAAAACGGTCGCTACATTTTGGAAAAGTACTTATGGGCCCAAAACGGACGCCGTATGCAAAAGTTACGCTCAATTCTTCGAACGCCGACAATCCAAGCGTTCCAAATATGCAAGTGCTCATTCTTTTGAAAACTGGGCAAAATCCCTCATACGTCATGATGAAGTGGTGAGTTCGATCCAAAACGGTCGCTACATTTCAAAAAATTACTTATGGGCCCAAAACGGAAGCCGTATGCAAAAGTTACGCTCAATTCTTTGAACGCCGGCAATCCAAGCATTCCAAATATGCAAGTGCACATTCTTTTGAAAAATGGCTGAAATCCCGCATACGTCACGACGAAGTAGTGAGTTCAATCCAAAACGGTCAGTACATTTCCGAAAAGTACTTATGGCCGAAAACGGACGCCGTATGCAAAAGTTACGCTCAATTCTTTGAACGCCGGCAATCCAAGCATTCCAAATATGCAAGTGCACATTCTTTTGAAAAATGGCTGAAATCCCGCATACATCACGATGAAGTAGTGAGTTCAATCCAAAACGGTCGCTACATTTTCGAAAAGTACTTATGGGCCCAAAACGGACGCCTTATGCAAAAGTTACGCTCAATTCATCGAACGCCGACAATCCAAGCGTTCCAAATATGCAAGTGCTCATTCTTTCGAAAAACGGTTGAAATCTCGCATACGTCACGATGAAGTTGTGAGTTCAATCCAAAACGGTCGCTACATTTCCAAAAAGTACTTTTGGGCCCAAAACGGACGCCGTATGCAAAAGTTACGAACAATTCTTCGAACACCGACAATCCTAGCGATCCAAATATGCAAGTGCACATTCTTTTGAAAAATGGGCAAAATCCCTCATACGTCACGATGAAGTGATGAGTTCTATCCAAAACGGTCGCTACATTTCCAAAAATCACTTATGGGCCCAAAACGGACACCGTATGCAAAAGTTACGCTCAATTCTTTGAACGCCGACAATCCAAGAGTTCCAAATATGCAAGTGGTCATTCTGTCGAAAAATGGCGGAAATCTCGCATACGTCACGACGAAGTAGTGAGTTCAAACAAAAACAGTCACTACATTTCTGAAAAGTACTTATGGGCCCAAAACGGACGCCGTATGCAAAAGTTACGCTCAATTCTTCGAACGCCGACAATCCAAGAGTTCCAAATATGCATGTGCTCAATCTTTCGAAAAATGGCTGAAATCTCGCATACTTCACCACGAAGTTGTGAGTTCAATCCAAAACGGTCGCTACATTTCCGAAATGTACTTATGGTCCCAAAACGGATGCCGTATGCAAAAGTTACGGTCAATTCTTGGAACGTCGACAATCCAAGCGTTCCAAATATGCAAGTGCTCATTTTTCGAAAAATGGGTAAAATCCCTCATACGTCACGATGAAGCGGTGAGTTCTATCCAAAACGGTCGCTACATTTCCAAAAATTATTTATGGGGCCCAAAACGGACGCGGTATGCAAAAGTTACGCTCAATTCTTTGAACGCCGACAATCCAAGCGTTCCAAATATGCAAGTGCTCATTTTTCGAAAAATGGGTAAAATCCCTCATACGTCACGATGAAGCGGTGAGTTCTATCCAAAACGGTCGCTACATTTCCAAAAATTACTTATGGGCCCAAAACGGACGCGGTATGCAAAAGTTACGCTCAATTCTTCGAACGCCGACAATCCAAGCGTTCCAAATATGCAAGTGCTCATTCTGTCGAAAAATGGCTGAAATCCCGCATACGTCACGACGAAGTGGTGAGTTCTATAATATCCCGAAATTTTATAGAATATAATTTAATTTTATTTATGCTATATTTTTAATGTTTTGAAAGTTTAGGGACTAAAGTGTATATAAAGTAAACTTTAATAATATTTAGATTAAAATATAAATATTGACGGGACGATGATAAGTATACGGATATTGGGCTCGTTGGATAGATAATAATTAAAGACGCATTTTAGACTCGAGAAAAAATTTATTTGGGTTAGTCGAGCCCAAGTTATCGAAGCCGGAAGATATAACATTAAAATATTATTTTTATTACTTTTGTTTGGAAGAATTTACGTGGAGAGAGAGATGAAAGTTGTTGAGATATTTTATTATTTTATTATTAATAATAATATTTTATTAAGTGTGTTTTGCATTGGGAGGTCTTACGTGAAGTACTAGGATTCTAAGTAGGTGGTTGGTATGTGATAATTGATTTGTTTATTAAATGAAATAAAGTGTAGAGAGAGAGAGAGAGAGAATTATGGGAAGCCACATTCCTAATGGTTAAAACAAATTCCCTTGTATATATATGGTGCATTGCCATGTGTAAGATATAAATTATTTTTTTTCAAATTGTGGGTAGTTAGCAAGATTTGGGTCAAGATTCTGTTTCAACTATTTTGATCCATATCTCCTTCCCCACTCCCACACGTTTCATCATTTTTTTATATATAGATATTTTTATTATATCATATGAAAACAATAGCTTTCATTCACTTCACTGTAATATTATTGCACGATAAGGCAGAAAGAAAAGAAAAGATAGTTGCAACGTGATTTTGGGTTTTCTTATTCCAAGAAATTTTTGGAGCGTGAACCTTGTTTTGACTTCCAAAATTTAAGCAATTTAACAAGGTAGAATATGTGGTGCAGTATTTTTTTTATTTCCCGTTTAATTATTTTGGCTACATGTGGACGAATTTCATATTTATGAAAGTTATGATATTAATGATATGATATGAATGATATGGCCATTCCGGTACAATGAAATGAAATGATATGATATGATGTGAGCTCTTACCGGATTTAAAGTTATGCGACGGTATGGTATTCTGACACTTGTGTTAAAATTATTTTTCGGGATCGCACCATTAATGTAATATCCTACTGAGTATTTCCATGTACTCATCCTTTTCCTACACCTCACAGGTTAGTTCGGGTCCTGTTGGAGCGTGGGGGTTCGATGCGTGGTTGTGCCTCATTTGCTGGACGAGAATTTATAATTTTAACAAGTAATTTTAGTTCATTGCCATAGACATCCTATTTTAAAGATTAAGTTATCAATTATGTTTATTTGCTACATGGATGTTTTTTTTTGTTTAATTCATTTTAAATAGAGCTCGAACTATATGTTACTACTTTTATCGATTTTATTGGTTAAAAGAAAATTGATTAACTGTCAAGTTCACACCAAAGACTTTTGCATTTTTCTAAGGCATCTACAGTCTTTTCAAGATTTATAATATGCATGGCCAAAATAATGATTCTGTACTTTACACCAAATTTTCAATTGTCTGCCTACCACAGTTAACTTTATGCAGTGGAGTTGTATTATTCATTTGTTCTTTGAATTGGATTTTATGATAAAAATATTCATAACCCATATTCACTAATCATGCTAGCATAAAAGATGTTAAATACGGTCAGATGTCATTTCATTTTAAGATGATAAATTTCAAATTTATTAATAATGTGGTTTCCAATAAATTTGATCCTTTTATAATAAAGTTCGTAGCGACTAAAATAAAAAAATAATAATAATATTAATAATAAAATAAAAATTTGGGTCGTTACAAGTTCAATCCAAAACGGTCGCTACATTTCCGAAAAGTACTTATGGGCCCAAAACGGACGCCGTATGCAAAAGTTACGCTCAATTCTTCGAACGCCGACAATCCAAGCGTTCCAAATATGTAAGTGCTCATTCTTTTGAAAAATGGCTGAAATCCCGCATACGTCACGATGAAGTAGTGAGTTCAATCTAAAAGGGTCGCTACATTTCCGAAAAGTACTTATGGGCCCAAAACGGACGCCGTATGCAAAAGTTACGCTCAATTCTTCGAACACCGACAATTCAAGCGTTCCAAATATGCAAGTGCTCATTCTTTCGAAAAATGGCTGAAATCCTGCATATGTTACGATGAAGTAGTGAGTTCAATCCAAAACGTTCGCTACATTTCCGAAAACTACTTATGGGCCCGAAACGGACGCCGTATGCAAAAGTTACGCTCAATTCTTCGAACGCCGACAATCCAAGCGTTCCAAATATGCAAGTGCTCATTCTTTCGAAAAATGGCTGAAATCCTGCATATGTCACGAGGAAGTAGTGAGTTCAATCCAAAACGTTCGCTACATTTCCGAAAACTACTTATGGGCCCGAAACGGACGCCGTATGCAAAAGTTACGCTCAATTCTTCGAACGCCGGCAATCCAAGCGTTCCAAATATGCAAGTGCTCATTCTTTCGAAAAATGGCTGAAATCCGGCATACGTCACTGCGAAGTAGTGACTTCAATCCAAAATGGACGCTACATTTTCGAAAAGTACTTATGGGCCCAAAACGGACGCCGTATGCAAAAGTTACGCTCAATTCTTCGAACGCCGACAATCCAAGCGTTCCAAATATGTAAATGCTCATTCCTTTGAAAAATGGCTGAAATCCTGCATACGTCACGATGAAGTAGTGAGTTCAATCTAAAAGGGTCTCTACATTTCCGAAAAGTACTTATGGGCCCAAAACGGACGCCGTATGCAAAGGTTACGCTCAATTCTTCGAACACCGACAATCCAAGCGTTCCAAATATGCAAGTGCTCATTCTTTCGAAAAATGGCTGAAATCCTGCATATGTCACGATGAAGTAGTGTGTTCAATCCAAAATGGCCGCTACATTTCCGAAAAGTACTTATGGGCCCGAAACGGACGCCGTATGCAAAAGTTACGCTCAATTCTTCGAACGCCGACAATCCAAGCGTTCCAAATATGCAAGTGCTTATTCTTTCGAAAAATGGCCAAGTTACGCTCAATTCTTCGATCACCGACACTCCAAGCGTTCCAAATATGCAAGTGCTTATTCTTTCGAAAAATGGGCAAAATCCCTCATACGTCACGACGAAGTTGTGAGTTCAATCAAGAACGGTCGCTACATTTCCAAAAATTACTTATGGGCCCAAAACGGGCGACGTATGCAAAAGTTACGCTCAATTCTTCGAACGCCAGCAATCCAAGCGTTCCAAATATACAAGGGCTCATTCTTTCAAAAAATGGCTGAAATCCTGCATACGTCACGACGAAGTAGTGAGTTCAATCCGAAATGGACGCTACATTTTCGAAAAGTACTTATGGGCCCAAAACGGACGCCGTATGCAAAAGTTACGCTCAATTCTTCGAACGCTGACAATCCAAGCGTTCCAAATATGCAAGTGCTCATTCTTTCGAAAAATGGTTGAAATCCCGCATACGTAACGACGAAGTTGTGAGTTCAATCAAAAACGGTCGCTACATTTCCAAAAATTACTTATAGGTACAAAACGAACGCCGTATGCAAAAGTTACGCACAATTCTTCGAACGCCGACAATCCAAGCGTTCCAAATATGCTAGTGCACATTCTTTTGAAAAATTTGAAAAATCCCTCATACTTCACGATGAAGCGGTGAGTTCTATCCAAAACGGTCGCTACATTTCCAAAAATCACTTATGGGCCCGAAACGGACACCGTGTGCAAAAGTTACGCTCAATTCTTTGAACGCCGACAATCCAAGCGTTCCAAATATGCAAGTGCTCATTCTGTCGAAAAATGGCTGAAATCCCGCATACGTCACGACGAAGTAGTGAGTTTAAACCAAAACAGTCACTACATTTTTGAAAAGTACTTATGGGCCCAAAACGGACGCCCTATGCAAAAGTTACGCTCAATTTTTCGAACCCCGACAATCCAAGAGTTCCAAATATGCAAGTGCTCAATCTTTCGAAAAATGGCTGAAATCACGCATACGTCACCACGAAGTTGTGAGTTCAATCCAAAACGATCGCTACATTTTCGAAATGTACTTATGGGCCCAAAACGGATGCCGTATGCAAAAGTTACGGTCAATTCTTTGAACGCCCACCATCCAAGCGTTCCAAATATGCAAGTGCACATTCTTTCGAAAAATGGGCAAAATCCCTCATACGTCACGATGAAGCGGTGAGTTCTATCCAAAACGGTCGCTACATTTCCAAAAATTACTTATGGGCCCAAAACGGACGCGGTATGCAAAAGTTACGCTCAATTCTTTGAACGCCGACAATCCAAGCGTTCCAAATATGCAAGTGCTCATTCTTTCGAAAAATGGCTGAAATCCCGCATACGTCACGATGAAGT
This sequence comes from Olea europaea var. sylvestris, assembly GCF_002742605.1. NCBI lineage: Eukaryota > Viridiplantae > Streptophyta > Magnoliopsida > Lamiales > Oleaceae > Olea > Olea europaea. Next base: position 49,952 of record NW_019248292.1, on the reverse strand, counting down.
TTTGAGTTCAATCCAAAACGGTCGCTACATTTTCGAAAAGTACTTATGGGCCCAAAACGGACGCCGTATGCAAAAGTTACGCTCAATTCTTCGAACGCCGACAATCCAAGCGTTCCAAATTTGAAAGTGCTCGTTCCTTCGAAAAATGGCTAAAATCCCACATACGTCACAATGAAGTAGTGAGTTCAATCCAAAAGGGTCGCTACATTTCCGAAAATTACTTATGGGCACAAAATGGACTCCGTATGCAAAAGTTACGCTCAATTCTTCGAACGCCGACAATCCAAGCGTTCCAAATATGCAAGTGCTCAATCTTTTGAAACATGGCTGAAATCCCGCATACATCATGATGAAGTAGTGAGTTCAATCCAAAAGGGTCGCTACATTTCCGAAAAGTACTTATGGGCCCAAAACGGACGCCGTTTGCAAAAGTAACATCAATTCTTCGAACACCGACGATCCAAGCGTTCCAAATATGCAAATGCTCAATCTTTCAAAAAATGGCTGAAATCCCACATACGTCACTACGAAGTTGTAAGTTCAATCCAAAAGGTCGATACATTTTCGAAAAGTACTTATGGGCCCAAAACGGACGCCGTATGCAAAAGTTACGCTCAATTCTTCGAACGCCGACAATCCAAGCGTTCCAAATATGCAAATGCATACTCTTTTGAAAAATGAGCAAAATCCCTCATACGTCACGACGAAGCGGTGAGTTCTATCCAAAATGGTCGCTACATTTCCAAAAATTAGTTATGGGCCCAAAATGGACACCGTATGCAAAAGTTACGCTTAATTCTTTGAACGCCAACAATCCAAGCGTTCCAAATATGTAAGTGCTCATTCTGTCAAAAAATGGCTGAAATCCCGCATACGTCATGATGAAGTAGTGAGTTCAATCCCAAACAGTCGCTACATTTTCGAAAAGTACTTATGGGCCCAAAACGGACGCCGTATGGAAAAGTTACGCTCAATTCTTCGAACGCCGACAATCCAAGCGTTCCAAATATGCAAGTGTACATTCTTTCGAAAAATGGGTAAAATTCCTCATACGTCACGATGAATCGGTGAGTTCATTCCAAAACGGTCACTACATTTTCGAAAAGTACTTATGGGCCCAAAACGGACGCCGTATGCAAAAGTTACGCTCAATTCTTCGAACGCCGACAATCCAAGCGTTCCAAATATGCATGTGCTCATTCTTTCGAAAAATGGCAGAAATCCCACATACGTCATGACGAAGTAGTGAGTTCAATCCAAAACGGTCGCTACATTTTCGAAAAGTACTTATGGGCCCAAAACGGGCGCCGTATGCAAAAGTTACGCTCAATTCTTCGAACGCCGACAATCCAAGCGTTCCAAATATGTAAGTGCTCATTCTTTTGAAAAATGGCTGAAATCCTGCATACGTCACGATGAAGTAGTGAGTTCAATCCAAAAGGGTCGCTACATTTCCGAAAAGTGCTTATGGGCCCAAAACGGACGCCGTATGCAAAAGTTACGCTCAATTCTTCGAACGTCGACAATCCAAGCGTTCCAAATATGCAAATGCACATTCTTTCGAAAAATGGGAAAAATCCATCATATGTCACGTCGAAGCGGTGAGTTCTATCCAAGACGGTCGCTACATTTCCAAAAATTACTTATGGGCCCAAAACGGACACCGTATGCAAAAGTTACGCTTAATTCTTTGAAAGTCGACAATCCAAGCGTTCCAAATATGCAAGTGCTCATTCTGTCAAAAAATGGCTGAAATCCTGCATACGTCATGATGAAGTTGTGAGTTCAATCCAAAACGGTCGCTACATTTCCGAAAAGTACTTATGGGCCCAAAACGGACGCCGTATGGAAAAGTTACGCTCAATTCTTCGAACGCCGACAATCCAAGCGTTCCAAATATGCAAGTGCACATTCTTTCAAAAAATGGGCAAAATCCCTAATACGTCACGATAAATCGATGAGTTCATTTCAAAACGGTCCCTACATCTCCGAAAAGTACTTATGGGCCCAAAACGGACGCCGTATGCAAAAGTTACGCTCAATTCTTCGAACGCGGACAATCGAAGCGTTCCAAATTTGCAAGTGCTCATTCTTTCGAAAAATGGCTGAAATCTCCCATACGTCATGATGAAGTAGTGAGTTCAATCCAAAATGGTCGCTACATTTCCGAAAAGTACTTATGGGCCCAAAACGGACGCCGTATGCAAAAGTTACGCTCAATTCTTCGAACGCCGACAATCCAAGCGTTCCAAATATGCAAGTGCTCATTCTTTCGAAAAATGGCTGAAATCCCGCATACATCACGACGAAGTAGTGAGTTCAATCCAAAACGGTCGCTACATTTCCGAAAAGTACTTATGGTCCCAAAACGGACGCCGTATTCAAAAGTTACGCTCAATTCTTCGAACGCCGACAATCCAAGCGTTATAAATATGTAAGTGCTCATTCTTTCGAAAAATGGCTGAAATCCCGTATACGTCACGATGAAGTAGTGAGTTCAATCCAAAAGGGTCGCTACATTTTCGAAAAGTACTTATGGGCCCAAAACGGACGCCGTATGCAAAAGTTATGCTCAATTCTTCGAACGTCGACAATCCAAGCGTTCCAAATATACAAATGCACATTCTTTCGAAAAATGTGCAAAATCCATCATACGTCACGATGAAGCGATGAGTTCAATCCAAAACGGTCGCTACATTTCCAAAAATTACTTATGGGCCCAAAACGGACGCCGTATGCAAAAGTTACGCTTAATTCCTTGAACGCCGACAATCCAAGCGTTCCAAATATGCAAGTGCTCATTCTGTCAAAAAATGGCTGAAATCCCGTATACGTCACGACGAAGTTGTGAGTTCAAACTAAAACGGTCGCTACATTTCCGAAAAGTACTTATGGGCCCAAAACGGACGCCGTATGCAAAAGTTACTCTCAATTCTTCGAGCGTCGACAATCCAAGCGTTCCAAATATGCAAGTGCACATTCTTTCGAAAAATGGGCAAAATCCCTCATATGTCACTATGAAGCGGTGAGTTCATTCCAAAACGGTCACTACATTTCCGAAAAGTACTTATGGGCCCAAAACGGACACCGTACGCAAAAGTTACGCTCAATTCTTCGAACGCCGACTATCCAAGCGTTCCAAATATGCAAGTGCTCATTCTTTCGAAAAAGGGCTGAAATCCCGCATACGTCATGACGAAGTAGTGAGTTCAATCCAAAACGGTCGCTACATTTCCGAAAAGTACTTATAGGCTAAAAACGGACGCCGTATGCAAAAGTTACGCTCAATTCTTCGAACGCCGACAATCCAAGCGTTCCAAATATGTAAGTGCTACATCTTTCGAAAAATGGTTGAAATCCCGCATACGTCACGATGAAGTAGTGAGTTCAATCCAAAAGGGTCGCTACATTTCCGAAAAGTACATATGGACCCAAAACGGACGTCGTATGCAAAAGTTACGCTCAATTCTTTGAACACCGACAATCCAAGCGTTCCAAATATGCAAGTGGTCATTCTGTCGAAAAATGGGCAAAATCCCTCATACGTCACGATGAAGCGGTGAGTTTATTCCAAAACGGTCACCACATTTCCGAAAAGTACTTATGGGCCCAAAACGGACACCGTATGCAAAAGTTACGCTCAATTCTTCGAACGCCGACAATCCAAGCGTTCCAAATAAGCAAGTGCTCATTCTTTCGAAAAAGGGCTGAAATCCCGCATACGTCATGACGAAGTAGTGAGTTCAATCCAAAACGGTCACTACATTTCCGAAAAGTACTTATCGGCCTAAAATGGACGCCGTATCCAAAAGTTACGCTCAATTCTTCGAATGCCGACAATCCAAGCGTTTCAAATATGCAAGTGCTCAATCTTTCAAAAAAAGGCCGAAATCCCGCATACGTCACTATGAAGTTGTGAGTTCAATCCAAAACGGTCGCTACATTTTCGAAAAGTACTTATGGGCCCAAAACGGACGCCGTATGCAAAAGTTACGCTCAATTCTTAGAACACCGACAATCCAAGCGTTCCAAATATGCAAGTGCTCATTCTTTTGAAAAATGGCTGAAATCTCGCATACGTCACTACGAAGTTGTGAGTTCAATCCAAAACAGTCGCTACATTTCCGAAAAGTACATATGGGACCAAAACGGACGTCGTATGCAAAAGTTACGCTCAATTCTTCGAACGCCGACAATCCAAGCGTTCCAAATAAGCAAGTGCTCATTCTTTCGAAAAAGGGCTGAAATCCTGCATACGTCATGACGAAGTGGTGAGTTCAATCCAAAACGGTCGATATATTTTCGAAAAGTACTTATGGGCCTAAAACGGACGCCGTATGCAAAAGTTACGCTCAATTCTTCGGACACCGACAATCCAAGCGTTCCAAATATGTAAGTGCACATTCTTTTGAAAAATGGCTGAAATCCTGCATGCGTCACTACGAAGTTGTGAGTTCAATCCAAAATGGTCAGTACATTTCCGAAAAGTACATATGGGCCCAAAACGGACGCCGTATGTAAAAGTTACGCTCAATTCTTCGTACACCGACAATCCAAGCGTTCCAAATATGCAAGTGCTCATTCTTTCGAAAAATGGGAGAAATCCCTCATAGGTCACGATGAAGCAGTGAGTTAAAGTACTTATGGGCCCGAAACGGACGCCGTATGTAAAAGTTACGCTCAATTCTTCGTACGCCGACTCTCCAAGCGTTCCAAATAAGCAAGTGCTCATTCTGTCGAAAAATCGCTGAAATCCCGCATACGTCACGACGAAGTAGTGAGTTCAATCCAAAACGGTCGCTACATTTCCGAAAAGTACTTATGGGCCCGAAACGGACGCCGTATGCAAAAGTTACGCTCAATTCTTCGAATGTCGACAATCCAAGCATTCCAAATATGCAAGTGCACATTCTTTCGAAAAATGGGTAAAATCCCTCTTACGTCACGATAAAATAGTGAGTTCAATCCAAAATGGTCCTACATTACCAAAAATTACATATGGGCCCAAAACGGACGCCGTATGCAAAAGTTATGCTCATTTCTTCGACCGCCGGCAATCCAAGCGTTCCAAATATGCAAGTGCTCAATCTTTCAAAAAATGGCTGAAATCCCACATACGTCACTATGAAGTTGTGAGTTCAATCCAAAATGGTCGCTACATTTCCGAAAAGTACTTATGGGCCCAAAACGGACGCCGTATGCAAAAGTTACGCTCAATTCTTCGAACCCCGACAATCCAAGCGTTCCAAATATGCAAGTGCTCACTCTTTCGAAAAATGGCCGAAATCCCTCATACGTCGCGACGAAGTTGTGAGTTCAATCCAAAATGGTCGCTACATTTTCGAAAAGTACTTATGGGCCCAAAACGGACGCCGTATGCAAAAGTTACGCTCAATTCTTCGAACCCCGACAATCCAAGCGTTCCAAATATGTAAGTGCTCGCTCTTTTGAAAAATGGCTGAAATCCCACGCACGTCACGATGAAGTAGTGAGTTCAATCCAAAAGGGTCGCTACATTTCCGAAAAGTACTTATGGGCCCAAAACGGACGCCGTATGCAAAAGTTACGCTCAATTCTTCGACCGCCGACAATCCAAGCGTTCCAAATAAGCAAGTGCTCATTCTTTCGAAAAAGGGCTGAACACCGTACGCAAAAGTTACGCTCAATTCTTCGACCGCCGACAATCCAAGCGTTCCAAATAAGCAAGTGCTCATTCTTTCGAAAAAGGGCTGAAATCCCGCATACGTCATGACGAAGTAGTGAGTTCAATCCAAAACGGTCGATATATTTTCGAAAAGTACTTATGGGCCCAAAACGGACGCCGTATGCAAAAGTTACGCTCAATTCTTCGAACACCGACAATCCAAGCGTTCCAAATATGCAAGTGCTCATTCGGTCGAAAAATGGGCAAAATCCCTCATACGTCACGATGAAGCGGTGAGTTCATTCCAAAACGGTCACCACATTTCCGAAAAGTACTTATGGGCCCAAAACGGACACCGTATGCAAAAGTTACGCTCAATTCTTCGAACGCCGACAATCCAAGCGTTCCAAATAAGCAAGTGCTCATTCTTTCGAAAAAGGGCTGAAATCCCGCATACGTCATGACGAAGTAGTGAGTTCAATCCAAAACGGTCACTACATTTCCGAAAAGTACTTATGGGCCCAAAACGGACGCCGTATGCAAAAGTTACGCTCAATTCTTCGAACGCCGACAATCCAAGCGTTCCAAATATGCAAGTGCTCAATCTTTCAAAAAATGGCCGAAATCCCGCATACGTCACTATGAAGTTGTGAGTTCAATCCAAAACGGTCGCAACATTTTTGAAAAGTACTTATGGGCCCAAAACGGACGCCGTAAGCAAAAGTTACGCTCAATTCTTAGATCACCGACAATCCAAGCGTTCCAAATATGCAAGTGCTCATTCTTTTGAAAAATGGCTGAAATCTCGCATACGTCACTACGAAGTTGTGAGTTCAATCCAAAACGGTCGCTACATTTCCGAAAAGTACATATGGGCCCAAAACGGACGCCGTATGCAAAAGTTACGCTCAATTCTTCGAACGCCAACAATCCAAGCGTTCCAAATAATCAAGTGCTCATTCTTTCGAAAAAGGGCTGAAATCCCGCATACGTCATGACGAAGTGATGAGTTCAATCCAAAACGGTCGATATATTTTCGAAAAGTACTTATGGGCCCAAAACGGACGCCGTATGCAAAAGTTACACTCAATTCTTCGGACACCGACAATCCAAGCGTTCCAAATATGTATGTGCACATTCTTTTGAAAAATGGCTGAAATCCTGCATGCGTCACTACGAAGTTGTGAGTTCAATCCAAACGGTCAGTACATTTCCGAAAAGTACATATGGGCCCAAAACGGACGCCGTATGCAAAAGTTACGCTCAATTCTTCGTACACCGACAATCGAAGCGTTCCAAATATGCAAGTGCTCATTCTTTTGAAAAATGGGAGAAATCCCTCATAGGTCACGATGAAGCAGTGAGTTCAATCCAAAACGGTCGCTACATTTCCGAAAAGTACTTATGGGCCCGAAACGGACGCTGTATGCAAAAGTTACGCTCAATTCTTCGAACACCGACAATTCAAGCGTTCCAAATATGCAAGTGCTCATTCTTTCGAAAAATGGCTAAAATCCTGCATGCGTCACTACGAAGTTGTGAGTTCAATCCAAAACGGTCAGTACATTTCCGAAAAGTACATATGGGCCCAAAACGGACGCCGTATGCAAAAGTTATGCTCAATTCTTCGTACACCGACAATCCAAGCGTTCCAAATATGCAAGTGCTCATTCTTTCGAAAAATGGGAGAAATCCCTCATAGGTCACGATGAAGCGGTGAGTTCTATCCAAAACGGTCGCTACATTTCCGAAGAGTACTTATGGGCCCGAAACGGACGCCGTATGCAAAAGTTACCGACAATCCAAGCATTCCAAATATGCAAGTGCTCATTCTTTTGAAAAATGGGAGAAATCCCTCATAGGTCACGATGAAGCGGTGAGTTCTATCCAAAACGGTCGCTACATTTCCGAAGAGTACTTATGGGCCCGAAACGGACGCCGTATGCAAAAGTTACCGACAATCCAAGCATTCCAAATAAGCAAGTGCTCATTCTTTCGAAAAATGGGAGAAATCCCTCATAGGTCACGATGAAGCGGTGAGTTCAATCCAAAACGGTCGCTACATTTCCGAAGAGTACTTATGGGCCCGAAACGGACGCCGTATGCAAAAGTTACGCTCAATTCTTCGAATACCGACAATCCAAGCGTTCCAAATATGCAAGTGCACATTCTTTCGAAAAATGGGTAAAATCCCTCTTATGTCACGATAAAATAGTGAGTTCTATCCAAAACGGTCGCTACATTTCCAAAAATTACTTATGGGCCCAAAGCGGACGCCGTATGCAAAAGTTACGCTCAATTCTTCGAACGCCGGCAATCCAAGCGTTCCAAATATGCAAGTGCTCATTCTTTCAAAAAATGGCTGAAATCCCACATATGTTACGACGAAGTAGTGAGTTCAATCCAAAATGGACGCTACATTTTCGAAATGTACTTATGGGCCCAAAACGGACGCCGTATGCAAAAGTTACGCTCAATTCTTCGAACCCCGACAATCCAAGCGTTCCAAATATGTAAGTGCTCATTCTTTTGAAAAATGGTTGAAATCCCGCATACGTCACGACGAAGTTGTGAGTTCAATCCAAAACGGTCGCTATATTTCCGAAAAGTACTTATGGGCCCAAAACGGACGACATATGCAAAAGTTACGCTCAATTCTTCGGACGCCGACAATCCAAGCGTTTCAAATATGTAAGTGCACATTCTTTCGAAAAATTGGCAAAATCCCTCATACGTCACGATGAAGTGGTGAGTTCTATCCAAAACGGTCGCTACATTTCCAAAAATTACTTATGGTCCCAAAGCGGACACCGTATGCAAAAGTTACGCTCAATTCTTCGAACGCCAACAATCCAAGTGGTCCAAATATGCAAATGTTCATTCTGTCGAAAAATGGCTGAAATCCCGCATACGTCACAACGAAGTTGTGAGTTCAATCTAAAACGGTCCCTACATTTCTGAAAAGTACTTATGGGCCCAAAACGGACGTCGTATTCAAAAGTTACGCTCAATTCTTCGAAAGCCGACAATCCAAGCGTTCCAAATATGCAAGTGCACATTCTTTCGAAAAATGGGCAAAATACCTCATACGTCACGATGAAGCAGTGAGTTCTATCCAAAACGGTCACTACATTTCCAAAAATTACTTACGGGCCCAAAACGGACACCATATGCAAAAGTTACGCTCAATTCTTTGAACCCCGACAATCCGAGCGTTCCAAATATGCAAGTGCTCATTCTGTCGAAAAATGGCTAAAATCCTGCATACGTCACGACGAAGTTGTGAGTTCAATCCAAAACGGTCGCTACATTTTCGAAAAGTAATTATGGGCTCAAAACGAACGCCATATGCAAAAGTTAAGCTCAATTCTTTGAACGCCGACAATCCAAGCGTTCCAAATATGCAAGTGCTCAATCTTTCGAAAAATGGCTGAAATCCCGCATACGTCACGATGAAGTTGTGAGTTCAATCCAAAACGGTCGCTACATTTCCGAAAAGTAGTTATGGGCCCAAAACGGACGCCGTATGTAAAATTTACGCTCAATTCTTCGAACTCCGACAATCCAAGCATTCCAAATATGCAAGTGCTCATTCGTTCGAAAAATTGGCAAAATCCCTCATAGGTCACTATGAAGCGGTGAGTTCTATCCAAAACGGTCGCAGCATTTCCAAAAATTACTTATAGGCCCAAAACGGACACCGTATGCAAAAGTTATGCTCAATTCTTTGAACGCTGACAATCCAAGCGTTCCAAATATGCAAGTGCTCATTCTGTCGAAAAATGGCTGAAATCATGCATACGTCACGATGAAGTAGTGAGTTCAATCCAAAAGGGTCGCTACATTTTCGAAAAGTACTTATGGGCCAAAAACGGACGCCGTATGCAAAAGTTACGCTCAATTCTTCGAACACCGACAATCCAAGCGTTCCAAATATGTAAGTGCTCATCCTTTTGAAAAATGGCTGAAATCCCGCATACGTCACGATGAAGTAGTGAGTTCAATCCAAAAGGGTCGCTACATTTTCGAAAAGTACTTATGGGCCTAAAACGGACGCCGTATGCAAAAGTTACGCTCAATTTTTCGAACGCCGACAATCCAAGCGTTCCAAATATGCAAGTGCTCAATCTTTCGAAAAATGGCTGAAATCCCACATACGTCACTATGAAGTTGTGAGTTCAATCCAAAACAGTCGCTACATTTTCGAAAGGTACTTATGGGCCCAAAATGGACGCTGTATGCAAAAGATACGCTCAATTCTTCAAACGCCGACAATCCAAGCGTTCCAAATATGCAAGTACTCATTCTTTTGAAAAATGGGCAAAATCCCTCATACGTCATGATGAAGCGGTAAGTTCTATCCAAAACGGTCACTACATTTCCAAAAATTACTTATGGGCCCAAAACGGACACCCTATGCAAAAGTTACGCTAAATTCTTTGAACGCCGACAATCCAAGCGTTCCAAATATGCAAGTGCTCATTCTTTCGAAAAATGGCTGAAATCCCGCATACATCACAACTAAGTTGTGAGTTCAATCTAAAACGGTCCCTACATTTTCGAAAAGTACTTATGGGCCCAAAACGGACGACGTATGCAAAAGTTACGCTCAATTCTTCGAACGCCGACAATCCAAGCGTTCCAAATATGCAATCGCTCATTCTTTTGAAAAATGGCTGAAATCCCACATACATCACGATGAAGTAGTGAGTTCAATCCAAAATGTTCGCTACATTTCCGAAAAGTACTTATGGGCTCAAAACGGACGCCGTATGCAAAAGTTAAGCTCAATTCTTCGAACACCGACAATCCAAGCTTTCCAAAAATGCAAGTTCTCATTCTTTCGAAAAATGGCTGAAATTCGACATACGTCACGATGAAGAAGTGAGTTCAATCCAAAACGGTCGCTACATTTCCGAAAAGTACTTATGGTCCCAAAACGGACGCTGTATTCAAAAGTTACGCTCAATTCTTTGAACGCCGACAATCCAAGCGTTCCAAATATGCAAGTGCTCATTCTTTCGAAAAATGGGCAAAATCCCTCATAGGTCACTATGAAGCGGTGAGTTCAATCCAAAACGGTCACTACATTTTCAAAAAGTACTTATGGGCCCAAAACGGATGCCGTATGCAAAAGTTACGCTCAATTCTTTGAACGTCGACAATCCAAGCGTTCCAAATATACAAGTGCTCAATCCTTCGAAAAATGGCTGAAATCCCACATACGTCACTACGTAGTTGTGAGTTCAATCCAAAACGGTCGCTATATTTCAAAAAATTACTTATGGGCCCAAAACGGACACCGTATGCAAAAGTTGCGCTCAATTCTTCGAACGCCGACAATCCAAGCGTTCCAAATATGCAAGTGCTCATTCTTTTGAAAAATGGCTGAAATCCCACATACATCATGATGAAGTAGTGAGTTCATTCCAAAATGTTGGCTACATTTCCGAAAAGTACTTATGGGCCCAAAACGGACGCTGTATGCAAAAGTTACGCTCAATTCTTCGAACGCCGACAATCCAAGCATTCCAAATATGCAAGTGCTCATTCTTTTGAAAAATGGGCAAAATCCCTCATACGTCATGATGAAGCGGTGAGTTCTATCCAAAATGGTCGCTACATTTTCAAAAATTACTTATGGGCCCAAAACGGACGCCGTATGCAAAAGTTACGTTCAATTCTTCGAACGCCGACAATCCATACGTTCCAAATATGAAAGTGCACAATCTTTCGAAAAATGGCTGAAATCCCGCTTACGTCACGATGAAGTTGTGAGTTCAATCCCAAACGGTCGCTACATTTCCGAAAAGTACTTATGGGCCCAAAACGGACGCCGTATGCAAAAGTTACGCTCAATTCTTTGAACGCCGGCAATCAAAGCATTACAAGTATGCAAGTGCTGATTCTTTTGAAAAATGGCTGAAATCCCGCATACGTCACGACGAAGTAGTGAGTTCAATCCAAAATGGTCGCTACATTTTCAAAAAGTACTTATGGGCCGAAAACGGACACCGTGTGCGAAAGTTACGCTCAATTCTTTGAACGCCGGCAATCAAAGCATTACAAGTATGCAAGTGCTGATTCTTTTGAAAAATGGCTGAAATCCCGCATACGTCACGACGAAGTAGTGAGTTCAATCCAAAATGGTCGCTACATTTTCAAAAAGTACTTATGGGCCGAAAACGGACACCGTGTGCGAAAGTTACGCTCAATTCTTTGAACGCCGGCAATCAAAGCATTACAAGTATGCAAGTGCTGATTCTTTTGAAAAATGGCTGAAATCCCGCATACGTCACGACGAAGTAGTGAGTTCAATCCAAAATGGTCGCTACATTTTCAAAAAGTACTTATGGGCCGAAAACGGACACCGTGTGCGAAAGTTACGCTCAATTCTTCGAACGTCGACAATCCAAGCGTTCCAAATATGCAAGTGCTTAATCTTTCGAAAAATGGCTGAAATTCGACATACGTCACGATGAAGAAGTGAGTTCAATCCAAAACGGTCGCTACATTTCCGAAAAGTACTTATGTTCCCAAAACGGACGCTGTATTCAAAAGTTACGCTCAATTCTTTGAACGCCGACAATCCAAGCGTTCTAAATATGCAAGTGCTCATTCTTTCGAAAAATGGGCAAAATCCCTCATAGGTCACTATGAAGCGGTGAGTTCAATCCAAAACGGTCACTACATTTTCAAAAAGTACTTATGGGCCCAAAACGGATGCCGTATGCAAAAGTTACGCTCAATTCTTTGAACGTCGACAATCCAAGCGTTCCAAATATGCAAGTGCTCAATCTTTCGAAAAATGGTTGAAATCCCGCATACGTCACTACGAAGTTGTGAGTTCAATCCAAAACGGTCGCTACATTTCCGAAAAGTACTTATGGGCCCAAAATGGACGCCGTATGCAAAAGTTACGCTCAATTCTTCGAACGCCGACAATCCAAGCGTTCCAAATATGCAAGTGCACATTCTTTCGAAAAATGGGCCAAATCCCTCGTACGCCACGATGAAGCAGTCAGTTCTATCAAAAACGGTCGCTACATTTCCAAAAATTACTTATGGACCCAAAACGGACACCGTATGCAAAAGTTGCGCTCAATTCTTCGAACGCCGACAATCCAAGTGTTCCAAATATGCAAGTGCTCATTCTTTTGAAAAATGGCTGAAATCCCACATACATCACGATGAAGTAGTGAGTTCATTCCAAAATGTTCGCTACATTTCCGAAAAGTACTTATGGGCCCAAAACGGACGCTGTATGCAAAAGTTACGCTCAATTCTTCAAACGCCGACAATCCAAGCGTTCCAAATATGCAAGTGCTCATTCTTTTGAAAAATGGGCAAAATCCCTCATACGTCATGATGAAGCGGTGAGTTCTATCCAAAATGGTCGCTACATTTTCAAAAATTACTTATGGGCCCAAAACGGACGCCGTATGCAAAAGTTACGCTCAATTCTTCGAACGCCGACAATCCATGCGTTCCAAATATGCAAGTGTACAATCTTTCGAAAAATGGCTGAAATCCCGCATACGTCACGATGAAGTTGTGAGTTCAATCCCAAACGGTCGCTACATTTTCGAAAAGTACTTATGGGCCCAAAACGGACGCCGTATGCAAAAGTTACGCTCAATTCTTCGTACGCCGACAATCCGAGCGTTCCAAATATGCAAGTGCTCATTCTGTCGAAAAATGGCTGAAATCCCGCATACGTCACGATGAAGTCGTGAGTTCAATCCCAAACGGTCGCTACATTTTCGAAAAGTACTTATGGGCCCAAAACGGACGCCGTATGCAAAAGTTACGCTCAATTCTTCGTACGCCGACAATCCGAGCGTTCCAAATATGCAAGTGCTCATTCTGTCGAAAAATGGCTGAAATCCCGCATACGTCACGATGAAGTCGTGAGTTCAATCCCAAACGGTCGCTACATTTTCGAAAAGTACTTATGGGCCCAAAACGGACGCCGCATGCAAAAGTTACGCTCAATTCTTCGAACGCCGACAATCCATGCGTTCCAAATATGCAAGTGCACAATCTTTCAAAAAATGGCTGAAATCCCGCATACGTCACGATGAAGTCGTGAGTTCAATCCCAAACGGTCGCTACATTTTCGAAAAGTACTTATGGGCCCAAAATGGTCGCTGTATGCAAAAGATACGCTCAATTCTTCAAACGCCGACAATCCCGGCGTTCCAAATATGCAAGTGCTCATTCGTTTGAAAAATGGGCAAAATCCCTCATACGTCATGATGAAGCGGTGAGTTCTATCCAAAACGGTCACTACATTTCCAAAAATTACTTATGGGCTCAAAACGGACGCCGTATGCAAAAGTTAAGCTCAATTCTTCGAACACCGACAATCCAAGCTTTCCAAAAATGTAAGTTCTCATTCTTTCGAAAAATGGCTGAAATTTGACATACGTCACGATGAAGAAGTGAGTTCAATCCAAAACGGTCGCTACATTTCCGAAAAGTACTTATGTTCCCAAAATGGACGCTGTATTCAAAAGTTACGCTCAATTCTTTGAACGCCGACAATCCAAGCGTTCTAAATATGCAAGTGCTCATTCTTTCGAAAAATGGTTGAAATCCCGCATACGTCACGATGAAGTTTTGAGTTCAATCCCAAACGGTCGCTACATTTCCGAAAAGAACTTATGGGCCCAAAATGGACGCTGTATGCAAAAGATACGCTCAATTCTTCAAACGCCGACAATCTAAGCGTTCCAAATATGCAAGTGCTCATTCTTTTGAAAAATGGGCAAAATCCCTCATACGTCATGATGAAGCGGTGAGTTCTATCCAAAACGGTCCCTACATTTCCAAAAATTACTTATGGGCCCAAAACGGACGCCGTATGCAAAAGTTACGCTCAATTCTTTGAACGCCGGCAATCAAAGCATTACAAGTATGCAAGTGCTCATTCTTTTGAAAAATGGCTGAAATCCCGCATACGTCACGATGAAGTTGTGAGTTCAATCCCAAACGGTCGCTACATTTTCGAAAAGTACTTATGGGCCCAAAACGGACGCCGTATGCAAAAGTTACGCTCAATTCTTCGAACACCGACAATCCAAGCGTTCCAAAAATGCAAGTGCTCAATCTTTCGAAAAATGGCTGAAATCCCGCATACGTCACTACGAAGTTGTGAGTTCAACCCAAAACGGTCGCTTCATTTCCGAAAAGTACATATGGGCCTAAAACGGACGCCGTATGCAAAAGTTATTCTCAATTCTACGAACACCGACAATCCAAGCGTTCCAAATATGCAAGTGCTCATTTGTCCGAAAAATGGCTGAAATCCTGCATACATCACGATGACGTAGTGAGTTCAATCCAAAACGGTCGCTACATTTTCGAAAAGTACTTATGGGCCCAAAACGGACGCCGTATGCAAAAGTTACGCTCAATTCTTCGAACGCCGACAATCCAATTGTTCCAAATATGCAAGTGCTCATTCTTTCGAAAAATGGGCAAATTCCCTCATTGGTCACTATGAAGCGGTGTGTTCAATCCAAAATGGTCACTACATTTTCGAAAAGTAATTATGGGCCCAAAACGGACGCCGTATGCAAAAGTTACGCTCAATTCTTCGAACGCCGACAATCCAAGCGTTCCAAATATGCAAGTGCACATTCTTTCGAAAAATTGGCAAAATCCCTCATACGTCACGATGAAGCGGTGAGTTTTATCCAAAATGGTTGCTACATTTCCAGAAATTACATATGGGCCAAAAACGAACACCGTATGCAAAAGTTACGCTCAATTCTTGGAACGCCGGCAATCCAAACGTTCCAAATATGCAAGTGCTCATTCTTTCGAAAAATGGCTGAAATCCCGCATACGTCACGACGAAGTAGTGAGTTCAATCCAAAATGGTCGCTACATTTTCGAAAAGTACTTATGGCCCCAAAACGGACGCTGTATACAAAAGATACGCACAATTCTTCGAACGCCGACAATCCAAGCGTTCCAAATATGCAAGTGCTCATTCTTTTGAAAAATGGCTGAAATCCCACATACATCACGATGAAGTAGTGAGTTCAATCCAAAATGTTCACTACATTTCCGAAAAGTACTTATGGGCCCAAAACGGACGCTGTATGCAAAAGTTACGCTCAATTCTTCGAACGTCGACAATCCAAGAGTTCAATCCAAAATGGTCGCTACATTTTCGAAAAGTACTTATGGGCCCAAAACGGACGCCGTATGCTAAAGTTACGCTCAATTCTTCGAACGCCGACGATCCAAGCGTTCCAAATATGCAAGTGCACATTCTTTCGAAAAATGGGTAAAATCCCTCATACGTCACGATGAAGCGGTGAGTTCAATCCAAAACGGTCACTACATTTTCGAAAAGTACTTATGGGCCCAAAACGGACGCCGTATGCAAAAGTTACGCTCAATTCTTCGAACGTCGACAATCCAAGCGTTCCAAATATGCAAGTGCTCAATCTTTTGAAAAATGGGTAAAATCCCTCATACGTCAAGATGAAGCGGTAAGTTCTATCCAAAACGGTCGCTACATTTCCAAAAATTACTTATGGGCCCAAAACAGACACCGTATGCAAAAGTTAAGCTCAATTCTTGGAACGCCGACAATCCAAGCGTTCAAAATATGCAAGTGCTTAATCTTTCGAAAAATGGCTGACATCCCGCATACGTCACTACGAAGTTGTGAGTTCAATCCAAAACGGTCGCTACATTTTCGAAAAGGACGCCGTATGCAAAAGTTACGCTCAATTCTTCTTCCGCCGACTCTCCAAGCATTCTAAATATGCAAGTGCTCATTCTATCGAAAAATGGCTGACATCCCGCCAAACGGTCGCTACATTTCCGAAAAGTACTTATGGGCCCAAAACGGACGCCGTATGCTAAAGTTACGCTCAATTCTTCTTCCGCCGACTCTCCAAGCATTCTAAATATGCAAGTGCTCATTCTATCGAAAAATGGCTGACATCCCGCCAAACGGTCGCTACATTTCCGAAAAGTACTTATGGGCCCAAAACGGACGCCGTATGCTAAAGTTACGCTCAATTCTTCTTCCGCCGACTCTCCAAGCATTCTAAATATGCAAGTGCTCATTCTATCGAAAAATGGCTGACATCCCGCCAAACGGTCGCTACATTTCCGAAAAGTACTTATGGGCCCAAAACGGACGCCGTATGCTAAAGTTACGCTCAATTCTTCTTCCGCCGACTCTCCAAGCATTCTAAATATGCAAGTGCTCATTCTATCGAAAAATGGCTGACATCCCGCATACGTCACTACGAAGTTGTGAGTTCAATCCAAAACGGTCGCTACATTTCCGAAAAGTACGTATTGGCCCAAAACGGACGTCGTATGCTAAAGTTACGCTCAATTCTTCGAACACCGACAATCCAAGCGCTCCAAATATGTAAGTGCCCATTCTTTCAAAAAATGGCTGAAATCCCACATACGTCACGATGAAGTAGTGAGTTCAATCCAAAACGGTCGCTACATTTTCGAAAAGTACTTATGGGCCCAAAACGGACGCCGTATGCAAAAGTTACGCTCAATTCTTCGAACGCCGACAATCCAAGTGTTCCAAATATGCAAGTACACATTCTTTCGAAAAATGGGCAAAATCCCTCATACTTCATGATGAAGCGGTGAGTTCTATCAAAAACGGTCGCTACATTTCCAAAAATTACTTATGGGCTCAAAACGGACACCGTATGGAAAAGTTACGCTCAATTCTTTGAACGCCGGCAATCCAAGCGTTCCAAATATGCAAGTGCTCAATCATTCGAAAAATGGCTGAAATCCCACATACGCCACTACGAAGTTGTGAGTTCAATCCAAAACGGTCGCTACATTTCCGAAAAGTACTTATGGGCCCAAAATGGACGCCGTATGCAAAAGTTACTCTCAATTCTTCGAACGCCGACAATCCAAGCGTTCCAAATATGCAAGTGCACATTCTTTCGAAAAATGGGCCAAATCTCTCGTACGTCACGATGAAGCGGTCAGTTCTATCAAAAACGGTCCCTACATTTCCAAAAATTACTTATAGGCCCAAAACGGACACCGTATGCAAAAGTTGCGCTCAATTCTTTGAACGCCGACAATCCAAGCGTTCCAAATATGCAAGTGCTCATTCTGTCGGAAAATGACTGAAATCCGGCATACGTCATGACGAAGTAGTGAGTTCAATCCAAAACGGTCGCTACATTTCCTGAAAGTACTTATGGGCCCAAAACGGACGCCGTATGCAAAAGTTACGCTCAATTCTTGGAACGCCGACAAACCAAGCGTTCCAAATATGCAAGTGCTTAATCTTTCGAAAAATGGCTGACATCCCGCATACGTCACTACGAAGTTGTGAGTTCAATCCAAAACGGTCGCTACATTTCCGAAAAGTACTTATGGGCCCAAAACGGACGCCGTATGCAAAAGTTACGCTCAATTCTTCGAACACCGACAATCCAAGCGCTCCAAATATGTAAGTGCCCATTCTTTAAAAAAATGGCTGAAGTCCCGCATACGTCATGATGAAGTAGTGAGTTCAATCCAAAACGGTCGCTACATTTTCGAAAAGTACTTATGGGCCCAAAACGGACGCCGTATGCCAAAGTTACGCTCAATTCTTTGAATGCCGACAATCCAAGTGTTCCAAATATGCAAGTGTACATTCTTTCAAAAAATGGGTAAAATCCCTCATACTTCATGATGAAGTGGTGAGTTCTATCGAAAACGGTCGCTACATTTCCAAAAATTACTTATGGGCTCAAAACGGACACCGTATGGAAAAGTTACGCTCAATTCTTTGAACGCCGGCAATCCAAGCGTTCCAAATATGCAAGTGTTCAATCTTTCAAAAAATGGCTGAAATCTCGCATACGTCACTATGAAGTTGTGAGTTCAATCCAAAACGGTCGCTACATTTCCGAAAAGTACTTATGGGCCCAAAATGGACGCCGTATGCAAAAGTTACTCTCAATTCTTCGAACGCCGACAATCCAAGCGTTCCAAATATGCAAGTGAACATTCTTTTGAAAAATGGGCCAAATCTCTCCTACGTCACGATGAAGCGGTCAGTTCTATCAAAAACGGTCGCTACATTTCCAAAAATTACTTATGGGCCCAAAACGGACACCGTATGCAAAAGTTGCGCACAATTCTTTGAACGCCGACAATCCAAGCGTTCCAAATATGCAAGTACTCATTCTGTCGAAAAATGACTGAAATCCGGCATACGTCATGACGAAATAGTGAGTTCAATCCAAAACGGTCGCTACATTTCCTTAAAGTACTTATGGGCCCAAAACGGACGCCGTATGCAAAAGTTACGCTCAATTCTTCGAACGCTGACAATCCAAGCGTTCCAAATATGCAAGTGCTTAATCTTTCGAAAAATGGCTGACATCCCGCATACGTCACTACGAAGTTGTGAGTTCAATCCACAACGGTCGCTACATTTCCGAAAAGTACTTATGGGCCCAAAACGGACGCCGTTTGCAAAAGTTACGCTCAATTCTTCGAACACCGACAATCCAAGCGCTCCAAATATGTAAGTGCCCATTCTTTCAAAAAATGGCTGAAATCCCGCATACGTCATGATTAAGTAGTGAGTTCAATCCAAAACGGTCGCTACATTTTCGAAAAGTACTTAAGGGCCCAAAACGGACGCCGTATGCCAAAGTTACGCTCAATTCTTTGAACGCCAACAATCCAAGTGTTCCAAATATGCAAGTGCACATTCTTTCGAAAAATGGGCAAAATCCCTCATACTTCATGATGAAGCGGTGAGTTCTATCGAAAACGGTCGCCACATTTCCAAAAATTACTTATGGGCCCAAAACGGACACCGTATGGAAAAGTTACGCTCAATTCTTTGAACGCCGGCAATCCAAGCGTTCCAAATATGCAAGTGCTCAATCTTTCGAAAAATGGCTGAAATCTCGCATACGTCACTACGAAGTTGTGAGTTCAATCCAAAACGGTCGCTACATTTTCGAAAAGTACTTATGGGCCCAAAATGGACGCCGTATGCAAAAGTTACGCTCAATTCTTCGAACGCCAACAATCCAAGCGTTCCAAATACGCAAGTGCACATTTTTTTGAAAAATGGGCCAAATCCCTCGTACGTCACGATGAAGCGGTCAGTTCTATCAAAAACGGTCGCTACATTTCCAAAAATTACTTATGGGCCCAAAACGGACACCGTATGCAAAAGTTGCGCTCAATTCTTTGAACGCCGACAATCCAAGCGTTCCAAATATGTAAGTGCTCATTCTGTTGAAAAATGGCTGAAATCCTGCATACGTCACGATGAAGTTGTGAGTTCAATCCAAAACAGTCGCTATATTTCCGAAAAGTACTTATGGGCCCAAAACGGACGCCGTATGCAAAAGTTACGCTCAATTCTTCGAACGCCAACAATCCAAGCGTTCCAAATATGTAAGTGCACATTCTTTCGAAAAATGGGCAAAATCCCTCATACGTCACGATGGAGCGGTGAGTTCAATCCAAAACGGTCACTACATTTCCAAAAAGTACTTATGGACCCAAAACGGACGCCGTATGCAAAAGTTACGCTCAATTCTTCGAACGCCGACAATCCAAGCGTTCCAAATATGCAAGTGCTCATTCTTTCGAAAAATGGCTGAAATCGCACATACGTCATGACGAAGTAGTGAGTTCAATCCAAAACTGTCGCTACATTTCCGAAAAGTACTCATGGTCCTAAAACGGACGTCGTATGCAAAAGTTACACTCAATTTTTCGAACGCCGACAATCCAAACGTTCCAAATATGTAAGTGCTCATTCTTTTGAAAAATGGCTGATATCCCGAATACGTCACGACGAAGTTGTGAGTTCAATCCAAAACGGTCGCTACATTTCCGAAAAGTACTTATGGGCCCAAAACGGACGCCGCATGCAAAAGTTACGCTCAATTCTTCGAACGTCGACTATCAAAGCATTCCAAATATGCAAGTGCTCATTCATTCAAAAAATGGGCGAATTCCCTCATAGGTCACGATGAAGCGGTGAGTTCAATCGAAAACGGTCACTACATTTTCGAAAAGTACTTATGGGCCCAAAACGGACGCCGTATGCAAAAGTTACGCTCAATTCTTCGAACGCCGACAATCCAAGTGTTCCAAATATGTAAGTGCTCATTCGTTCGAAAAATTGGCAAAATCCCTCGTAGGTCACTATGAAGCGGTGAGTTCTATCCAAAACGGTCGCACCATTTCCAAAAATTACTTATGGGCCCAAAACGGACACCGTATGCAAAAGTTATGCTCAATTCTTTGAACGCTGACAATCCAAGCGTTCCAAATATGCAAGTGCTCATTCTGTCGAAAAATGGCTGAAATCCTGCATACGTCA
Organism: Olea europaea var. sylvestris; assembly: GCF_002742605.1. Taxonomy (NCBI): domain Eukaryota; kingdom Viridiplantae; phylum Streptophyta; class Magnoliopsida; order Lamiales; family Oleaceae; genus Olea; species Olea europaea. The sequence goes on along the minus strand of NW_019248292.1, from coordinate 28,938 downwards.
CGACGAAGTAGTGAGTTCAATCCAAAACGGTCGCTACATTCCCGAAAAGTACTTATGGGCCCAAAACAGACGCCGTATGCAAAAGTTACGCTCAATTCTTCGAACGCTGACAATCCAAGCGTTCCAAATATGCAAGTGCACATTCTTTCGAAAAATGGCTGAAATCCCTCATACGTCACGATGAAGCAGTGAGTTCTATCCGAAACGGTCGCTACATTTCCAAAAATTACTTATGGGCCTAAAACGAACACCGTATGCAAAAGTTACGCTCAATTCTTTGAACGCCGACAATCCAAGCCTTCCAAATATGCAAGTGCTCATTCTTTCGAAAAATGGCTGAAATCCCGCATACGTCATGACGAAGTAGTGAGTTCAATCCAAAACTGTCGCTACATTTCCAAAAAGTACTCATGGTCCTAAAACGGTCGCCGTATGCAAAAGTTACACTCAATTTTTCGAACGCCGACAATCCAAGCGTTCCAAATATGCAAGTGCACATTCTTTCGAAAAATGGCTGAAATCCCTCATAAGTCACGATGAAGCAGTGAGTTCTATCCGAAACGGTCGCTACATTTCAAAAAATTACTTATGGGCCTAAAACGGACACCGTATGCAAAAGTTACGCTCAATTCTTTGAACGCCGACAATCCAAGCCTTCCAAATATGCAAGTGCTCATTCTTTCGAAAAATGGCTGAAATCCCGCATACGTCATGACGAAGTAGTGAGTTCAATCCAAAACGGTCGCTACATTTTCGAAAAGTACTTATGGGCCCGAAACGGACGCCGCATGCAAAAGTTACGCTCAATTCTTCGAACGCCGACAATCCAAGCGTTCCAAATATGTAAGTGCTCATTCTTTCGAAAAATGGCTGAAATCCCGCATACGTCATGACGAAGTAGTGAGTTCAATCCAAAACGGTCGCTACATTTTCGAAAAGTACTTATGGGCCCAAAACGGACGCCGCATGCAAAAGTTACGCTCAATTCTACGAACGTCGACTATCAAAGCATTCCAAATATGCAAGTGCTCATTCTTTCAAAAAATGAGCAAAATCCCTTAAAGTTCACGATAAAGCGATGAGTTCAATCAAAAACGGTCACTACATTTCCGAAAAGTACTTATGGAACCGAAACGGACGCCGTATGCAAAAGTTAAGCTCAATTCTTCGAACGCTAACAATCCAAGCGTTCCAAATATGCAAGTGCTCATTCGTTCGAAAAATTGGCAAAATCCCTCATAGGTCACTATGAAGCGGTGAGTTCAATCCAAAACGATCACTACATTTTCGAAAAGTACTTATGGGCCCAAAACGGACGTCGTATGCAAAAGTTACGCTCAATTCTTCGAACGCCGACAATCCAAGCGTTCCAAATATGCAAGTGCACATTCTTTCGAAAAATGGCTGAAATCCCAAATACGTCACGACGAAGTTGTGAGTTCAATCCAAAACGGTCGCTACATTTCCGAAAAGTACTTATGGGCCCGAAACGGACGCCGCATGCAAAAGTTACGCTCAATTCTTCGAACGCTGACAATCCAGGCGCTCCAAATATGCAAGTGCTCATTCGTTCGAAAAATTGGTAAAATCCCTCATAGGTCACTATGAAGCGGTGAGTTCAATCCAAAGCGGCCACTACATTTTCGAAAAGTACTTATGGGCCCAAAACGAACGTCGTATGCAAAAGTTACGCTCAATTCTTCGAACGTCGACAATCCAAGCGTTCCAAATATGCAAGTGCACATTCTTTCGAAAAATTGGCAAAATCCCTCATACGTCACGATGAAGCGGTGAGTTCTATCCAAAACGGTCGCTACATTTCTAGAAATTACTTATGGGCCCGAAACGGACACCGTATTCAAAAGTTACGCTCAATTCTTTGAACGCCGACAATCCAAGCGTTCCAAATAAGCAAGTGCTCATTCAGTCGAAAAATGGCTGAAATCCCGTGCACGTCACGACGAAGTTGTGAGTTCAATCCAAAACGGTCGCGACATTTTCGAAAAGTACTTATGGGCCCAAAACGGACGTCGTATGCAAAAGTTACGCTCAATTCTTCGAATGCCGACAATCCAAGCGTTCCAAATATGCAAGTGCACATTCTTTTGAAAAATGGGCAAAATCCCTCGTACGTCACGACGAAGCGGTAAGTTCTATCCAAAACGGTTGCTACTTTTCCAAAAATTACTCATGGGCCCAAAACAGACGCCGTATGCAAAAGTTACGCTCAATTCTTTGAACGCCGACAATCCAAGCGTTCCAAATATGCAAGTGCTCATTCTGTCAAAAAATGGCTGAAATCCCGCATACGTCACGACGAAGTTGGGAGTTCAATCCAAAATGGTCGCTACATTTCCGAAAAGTACTTATGGGCCCAAAACTGACGCCGTATGCAAAAGTTACGCTCAATTCTTCGAACGCCGACAATCTAAGCATTCCAAATATGCAAGTGCTCATTCGTTCGAAAAATGGCTGAAATCCCACATACGTCACTATGAAGTTGTGAGTTCAATCCAAAACGGTCGCTACATTTCCGAAAAGTACTTATGGGCCCAAAACGGACACCGTATGCAAAAGTTATGGTCAATTCTTTGAACGCCGACAATCCAAGCGTTCCAAATATTCAAGTGCTCATTCTGTCGAAAAATGGCTGAAATCCCGCATACGTCACGGCGAAGTTGTGAGTTCAATCCAAAACAGTCGCTACATTTTCGAAAAGTACTTATGGGCCCAAAACAGACGCCGTATGCAAAACTTACGCTCAATTCTTCGAACACCGACAATCCAAGCGTTCCAAATATACAACTGCTCAATCTTTCGAAAAATGGCTGAAATCTCACATACGTCACTACGAAGTTGTGAGTTCAATCCAAAACGGTCACTAGAGTTCCGAAAAGTACTTATGGGCCCAAAACGGACGCCGTATGCAAAAGTTACGCTCAATTCTTCGAACGCTGACAATCCAAGCGTTCCAAATATGCAAGTGCTCATTCTTTCGAAAAATGGCTGAAATCCTGCATACGTAACGACGAAGTTGTGAGTTCAATTCAAAACGGTCGCTACATTTTCGAAAAGTACTTATGGGCCCAAAACGGACGCCGTAAGCAAGAGTTACGCTTAATTCTTCGAACGTCGAAAATCAAAGCGTTCCAAATATGCAAGTGCACATTCTTTCAAAAAATGGGCAAAATCCCTCATACGTCACGATGAAGCAGTGAGTTCTATCCAAAATGGTCGCTACATTTCCAAAAATTACATATGGGCCCAAAACGGACGCCGTATGCAAAAGTTACGCTCAATTCTTCGAACGTCGACAATCCAAGCGTTCCAAATATGCAAGTGCTCATTCTGTCGAAAAATGGTTGAAATCCTGCATACTTCACGACTAAGTAGTGAGTTCAATCCAAAACTGTCACTACATTTCCGAAAAGTACTCATGGGCCTAAAACGGACGTCGTATGCAAAAGTTACACTCAATTTTCCGAACGCCGACAATCCAAGCGTTCCAAATATACAAGTGCTCATTCTTTTGAAAAATGGCTGAAATCCCGAATACGTCACGACGAAGATGTGAGTTCAATCCAAAACGGTCGCCACATTTCCGAAAAGTACTTTGGGCCCAGAACGGACGCCGCATGCAAAAGTTATGCTCAATTCTTCGAACGTCGACTATCAAAGCATTCCAAATATGCAAGTGCTCATTCTTTCGAAAAATGGGCGAAATCCCTCATAGTTCATGATGAAGCGGTGAGTTCAATCGAAAACGGTAACTACATTTCCGAAAAGTACTTATGGGCCCAAAACGGACGCCGTATGCAAAAGTTACGCTCAATTCTTCGAACGTCGACAATCCAAGCGTTCCAAATATGAAAGTGCTCATTCTTTCGAAAAATGGGCAAAATCCCACATACGTCATGACGAAGTCGTGAGTTCAATCCAAAACTGTCGCTACATTTCCAAAAATTACTTATGGGCCCAAAACGGACACCGTATGCAAATACGCTCAATTCTTTGAACGCTGACAATCCAAGCGTTCCAAATATGCAAGTGCTCATTCTGTCGAAAAATGGCTGAAATCCTGCATATGTCACGACGAAGTAGTGAGTTCAATCCAAAACGGTCGCTTCATTTTCAAAAAGTAATTATGGGCCCAAAACGGACGCTGTATGCAAAAGTTACGCTCAATTCTTCGAACGCCGACAATCCAAGCGTTCCAAATATGCAAGTGCACATTCTTTCGAAAAATGGCTAAAATCTCTCATACGTCACGATGAAGCAGTGAGTTCTATCCTAAACGGTCGCTACATTTCCAAAAATTACTTATGGGCCAAAAACGGACACCGTACGCAAAAGTTACGCTGAATTCTTTGAACGTCGACAATCCAAGCGTTCCAACTATGCAAGTGCTCATTCTTTCAAAAAATGGCTGAAATCCTGCATACGTCGTGACGAAGTAGTGAGTTCAATCCAAAACTGTCGCTACATTTCCGAAAAGTACTTATGGGCCTAAAACGGACGCCGTATGCAAAAGTTACACTCAATTTTTCGAACGCCGACAATCCAAGCGTTCCAAATATGCAAGTGCTCATTCGTTCAAAAAATGGTTGAGATACCGAATACGTCACGATGAAGTTGTAAGTTCAATCCAAAATGGTCGCTACATTTTCGAAAAGTACTTGTGGGCCCGAAACGGACGCCGAATGCAAAAGTTATGCTCAATTCTTCGAACGTCGACTATCAAAGCATTCCAAATATGCAAGTGCTCATTCTTTCGAAAAATGGGCGAAATCCCTCATAGTTCACGATGAAGTGGTGAGTTCAATCGAAAACGGTCACTACATTTCCGAAAAGTACTTATGGGCCCAAAACGGACGCCGTATGCAAAAGTTACGCTCAATTCTTCGAACGCTGACAATCCAAGCGTTCCAAATATACAAGTGCTCATTCGTTCAAAAAATTGGTAAAATCCCTCATAGGTCACTATGAAGTGGTGAGTTCAATCCAAAACGGTCACTACATTTTCGAAAAGTACTTATGGGCCCAAAACGGACGTCGTATGCAAAAGTTATGCTCAATTCTTCGAACGCCGACAATCCAAGCGTTCCAAATATGCAAGTGCACATTCTTTCGAAAAATGGGCAAAATCCCTCTTACGGCACGATGAAGCGGTGAGCTCTATCCAAAACGGTCGCTACATTTCCAGAAATTACTTATGGGCCCGAAACGGACACCGTATGCAAAAGTTACGCTCAATTCTTTGAACCCTGACAATCCAAGCATTCCAAATATGCAAGTGCTCATTCTGTCAAAAAATGGCTGAAATCCTGCGTACGTCACGACGAAGTAGTGAGTTCAATCCAAAACGGTCGCTACATTTCCGAAAAGTACTTATGGGCCCAAAACAGACGCCGTATGCAAAAGTTACACTCAATTTTTCGAACACCGACAATCCAAGCGTTCCAAATATGCAAGTGCTCATTCTTTCAAAAAATGGCTGAAATCCCAAATACGTCACAACGAAGTTGTGAGTTCAATCCAAAACGGTCGCTACATTTCCGAAAAGTACTTATGGGCCCGAAACGGACGCCGCATGCAAAAGTTACGCTCAATTCTTCGAACGCCGACAATCCAAGCGTTCCAAATATGCAAGTGCACATTCTTTCGAAAAATGGGCAAAATCCCTCCTACGTCACGATGAAGCGGTGAGTTCTATCCAAAACGGTCGCTACATTTCCAGAAATTACTTATGGGCCCGAAACGGACACCGTATGCAAAAGTTACGCTCAATTCTTTGAACGCTGACAATCCAAGCATTCCAAATATGCAAGTGCTCATTCTGTCAAAAAATGGCTGAAATCCTGCGTACGTCACGACGAAGTAGTGAGTTCAATCCAAAACGGTCGCTACATTTCCGAAAAGTTCTTATGGGCCCGAAACGGACGCCGCATGCAAAAGTTACGTTCAATTCTTCGAACGTCGACTATCAAAGCATTCCAAATATGCAAGTGCTCAATCTTTCGAAAAATTGGCAAAATCCCTCATAGTTCACGATGAAGCGGTGAGTTCAATCCAAAACGGCCACTACATTTTCGAAAAGTACTTATGGGCCCGAAACGGACGCCGTATGCAAAAGTTACGCTCAATTCTTCGAACGCCGACAATCCAAGCGTTCCAAATATGCAAGTGCAAATTCTATTGAAAAATGGCTGGAATCCCTCATACGTCACGATGAAGCATTGAGTTCTTGTAATACCTCGAACTTCACGTTCTACATTTGTCCAATATGATTCATGCATTTCATGCTAATTAAATTGTCATTTGTATCAATTTCCTGATTGCCTTCTCTTAAAATGATGCATTTGATATTCAAGGCTTTAAAATCTTTACATGATGATAACCTTCGACTCTTCGATTTAGGTGGTGAATTTTATATTGAGCTATGATAGAAAGTTAGATTAACTAAATGTTGGAGATTGGCTTGGTAAGTAATGTAATATTTGAAAGGCCGAAAATTTGTATCAACGAAGGTTCAAGCTTTCCATTCGGCTAATCGAGGTCACCTTAAACCCTAGATAGGTAATTCACATATTTGGGACATGAGGGATGAAGTGACATTATCACAATGTAATAATATATGTCTTATATGACATTATAAATATTGAGGTGCGAATTGTTGAAATCGGTTGAGAATCGAGTAAGAAATTAAATGAACAGTTGAGGAATTAGATCTATAAAGTACTTTGGGATCTTAATGCAAGTGAAATAGATTGTAAGCACATAAAATAAATGAATGACACTTGGTTTGTGCCTGCAAAGATAGATATAAAATCAGATTTTGCTACAAGTGACCACCTCATGCTTGAACACCTCGCGCTTGGAATGTTTGTCATTTTAGCACTCAATTCCTTCAACCTTAAGCCTCCAACACGTCCTATAAGTCCTTGGAACTTTACACAAGATATTTATAACTCTTCTAAGTCACATATGGCTCCATGTGGTGCAAGGGAGAAGTCAAAGTTGGCTGCAAGAA
>NW_019248292.1:0-18018 GCF_002742605.1 Olea europaea var. sylvestris | reverse complement strand
TACGCAAAAGTTACGCTCAATTCTTCGAAAGCCAACAATCCAAGCGTTCCAAATATGCAAGTGCTCATTCTGTCAAAAAATGGCTGAAATCCCGCATACGTTACGATGAAGTTGTGAGTTCAATCCAAAATGGTAGCTACATTTTTGAAAAGTACTTATGGGCCCAAAACGGACGCCGTATGCAAAAGTTACGCTCAATTCTTCGAACGCCGACAATCTAAGCGTTCCAAATATGTAAGTGCTCATTCTTTCGAAAAATGGCTGAAATCCCATATACGTCACTACGAAGTTGTGAGTTCAATCCAAAACGGTCGCTACATTTTCGAAAAGTACTTATGGGCCCAAAACGGACGCCGTATGCAAAAGTTACGCTCAATTCTTCGAACGTCGACAATCCAAGCGTTCCAAATATGCAAGTGCTCAATCTTTCGAAAAATGGCTGAAATCCCGCATACGTCACTACGAAGTTGTGAGTTCAATCCAAAACGGTCGCTACATTTCCGAAAACTACTTATGGGCCCAAAACGGACGCCGTATGCAAAAGTTACGCTCAATTCCTCGAACGCCGACAATCCATGCATTCCAAATACGTAAGTGCACATTCTTTCGAAAATAGGCAAAATCCCTCATACGTCACGATGAAGCGGTAACTTCTATCCAAAATGGTCGCTACATTTCCAAATATTACTTATGGGCCCAAAACGGACACCGTATGCAAAAGTTACGCTCAATTCTTTGAACGCCGACAATCCAAGCGTTCCAAATAAGCAAGTGCTCATTCTGTTGAAAAATGACTGAAATCCCGTGCAAGTCACGACGAAGTTGTGAGTTCAATCCAAAACGGTCGCTACATTTCCGAAAAGTACTTATGGGCCCAAAACGGACGCCGTATGCAAAAGTTACGCTCAATTCTTTGAACGCCGACAATCCAAGCGTTCCAAATATGCGAGTGCACATTCTTTTGAAAAATGGGCAAAATCCCTCGTACGTCACGATGAAGCGGTAAGTTCTATCCAAAACGGTCGCTACATTTCCGAAAACTACTTATGGGCCCAAAACGGACGCCGTATGCAAAAGATACGCTCAATTCTTCGAACGCCGACAATCCAAGCGTTCCAAATATGCAAGTGCACATTCTTTTGAAAAATGGGCAAAATCCCTCGTACGTCACGATGAAGCGGTAAGTTCTATCCAAAACGGTCGCTACTTTTCCAAAAATTACTTATGGGCCCAAAACGGACGTCGTATGCAAAAGTTACGCTCAATTCTTTGAACGCCGACAATCCAAGCGTTCCAAATATGCAAGTGCTCATTCGTTCGAAAAATGGCTGAAATCCCGCATACGTCACGGCGAAGTTGTGAGTTCAATCCAAAACGGTCGCTACATTTCCAAAAAGTACTTAGGGGCCCAAAACGGACAACGTGTCCAAAAGTTACGCTCAATCCTTCTTACGCCGACTCTCCCAGCATTCCAAATATTCAAGTGCTCATTCTGTCGAAAAATGGCTGAAATCCCGCATACGTCACGGCGAAGTTGTGAGTTCAATCCAAAACGGTCGCTACATTTCCGAAAAGTACTTATGGGCCCAAAACGGACACCGTATGCAAAAGTTACGGTCAATTCTTTGAACGCCGACAATCCAAGCATTCCAAATATTCAAGTGCTCATTCTGTCGAAAAATGGCTGAAATCCCGCATACGTCACGGCGAAGTTGTGAGTTCAATCCAAAACAGTCGCTACATTTTCGAAAAGTACTTATGGGCCCAAAACAGACGCTGTATGCAAAAGTTCCGCTCAATTCTTCGAACGCCGACAATCCAAGCGTTCCAAATATACAAGTGCTCAATCTTTCAAAAAATGGCTGAAATCCCGCATACGTCACTACGAAGTTATGAGTTCAATCCAAAATGGTCACTACATTTTCGAAAAGTACTTATGGGCCCAAAACGGACGCCGTATGCAAAAGTTACGCTCAATTCTTCGAACGCTGACAATCTAAGCGTTCCAAATATGCAAGTGCTCATTCTTTCGAAAAATGGCTGAAATCCTGCATACGTCACGGCGAAGTTGTGAGTTCTTTTCAAAACGGTCGCTACATTTTCGAAAAGTACTTATGGGCCCAAAACGGACGCCGTAAGCAAGAGTTACGCTCAATTCTTCGAACGTCGACAATCAAAGCGTTCCAAATATGCAAGTGCACATTCTTTCAAAAAATGGGCAAAATCCCTCATACGTCACGATGAAGCGATGAGTTCTATCCAAAACAGTCGCTACATTTCCAAAAATTACTTATAGGCCCAAAACGGACGCCTTATGCAAAAGTTACGCTCAATTCTTCGAACGTCGACAATCCGAGCGTTCCAAATATGCAAGTGCTCAGTCTTTCGAAAAATGGGCAAAATCCCGCATACGTCATGATGAAGTAGTGAGTTCAATCCAAAACTGTCGCTACATTTCCAAAAATTACTTATGGGCCCAAAACGGACACCGTATGCAAAAGTTACGCTCAATTCTTCGAACGCTGACAATCCAAGCGTTCCAAATATGCAAGTGCTCATTCTTTTGAAAAATGGCTGAAATCCTGCATACGTCACGGCGAAGTTGTGAGTTCAATTCAAAACGGTCGCTACATTTTCGAAAAGTACTTATGAGCGCAAAACGGACGCCGTATGCAAAAGTTACGCTCAATTCTTCGAACGCTGACAATCAAAGCGTTCCAAATATGCAAGTGCACATTCTTTCGAAAAATGGGCAAAATCCCTCATACGTCACGATGAAGTGGTGAGTTCTATCCAAAACGGTCGCTACATTTCCAAAAATTACTTATGGGCACAAAACGGACACTATATGCAAAAGTTACGCTCAATTCTTTGAACGCCGACAATCCAAGCGTTCCAAATATGCAAGTGCTCATTCTGTCGAAAAATGGTTGAAATCCTTCATACGTCACGACGAAGTAGTGAGTTCAATCCAAAACTGTCACTACATTTCCGAAAAGTACTCATGGGCCTAAAACGGACGCCGTATGCAAAAGTTACACTCAATTTTCCGAACGTCGACAATCCAAGCGTTCCAAATATAAAAGTGCTCATTCTTTTGAAAAATGGCTGAAATCCGGAATACGTCACGACGAAGTTGTGAGTTCTATCCAAAACTGTCGCTACATTTCCAAAAATTACTTATGGGCCTAAAACGGACACCGTATGTAAAAGTTACGCTCAATTCTTTGAACGCTGACAATCCAAGCGTTCCAAATATGCAAGTGCTCATTCTGTCGAAAAATGGCTGAAATCCTGCATATGTCACGACGAAGTAGTGAGTTCAATCCAAAACGATCGCTACATTTTCAAAAAGTAATTATGGGCCCAAAACGGACACCGTATGCAAAAGTTACGCTCAATTCTTCGAACGCTGACAATCCAAGCGTTCCAAATATACAAGTGCTCATTCGTTCGAAAAATTGGTAAAATCCCTCATAGGTCACTATGAAGCGGTGAGTTCAATCTAAAACGGTCACTACATTTTCGAAAAGTACTTATGGGCCCAAAACGGACGTCGTATGCAAAAGTTATGCTCAATTCTTTGAACGTCGACAATCCAAGCGTTCCAAATATGCAAGTGCACATTCTTTCAAAAAATGGGCAAAATCCCTCTTACGTCACGATGAAGCAGTGAGTTCTATCCAAAACGGTCGCTACATTTCCAAAAATTACTTATGGGCCCGGAACGAACACCGTATGCAAAAGTTACGCTCAATTCTTTGAACGCTGACAATCCAAGCGTTCCAAATATGCAAGTGCTCATTCTGTTGAAAAATGGCTGAAATGCTGCATACGTCACGACGAAGTTGTGAGTTCAATCCAAAACGGTCGCTACATTTCCGAAAAGTACTTATGCGCCTAAAACGGACACCGTATGCAAAAGTTACGTCGAATTCTTCGAACGTCGACAATCCAAGCGTTCCAAATATGCAAGTGCACATTCTTTCGAAAAATGGCTGAAATCTCTCATACATCATGATGAAGCAGTGAGTTCTATCCCAAACGGTCGCTACATTTCCAAAAATTACTTATGGGCCCAAAACGGACACCGTACGCAAAAGTTACGCTCAATTCTTTGAACGCCGACAATCCAAGCGTTCCAAATATGTAAGTGCTCATTCTGTCAAAAAATTGGTAAAATCCCTCATAGTTCACACTGAAGCGGTGAGTTCAATCCAAAACGGTCACTACATTTTCGAAAAGTACTTATGGGCCCAAAACGGACGTCGTATGCAAAAGTTACGCTCAATTCTTCGAACGCCGACAATCCAAGCGTTCCAAATATGCAAGTGCATATTCTTTCAAAAAATGGGCAAAATCCCTCATGCGTCACGATGAAGTGGTGAGTTCTATCCAAAACGGTCGCTACATTTCCAAAAATTACTTATGTTCCCAAAACGGACACCGTATGCAAAAGTTACGCTCAATTCTTTGAACGCTGACAATCCAAGCGTTCCAAATATGCAAGGGCTCATTCTGTCGAAAAATGGCTGAAATCCTGCATATGTCACGACGAAGCAGTGAGTTCAATCCAAAACGGTCGCTACATTTTCAAAAAGTAATTATGGGCCCAAAACGGACGCCGTATGCAAAAGTTACGCTCAATTCTTCGAACGCCGACAATCAAGCGTTCCAAATATGCAAGTGCACATTCTTTTGAAAAATGGCTAAAATCTCTCATACGTCACGATGAAGCAGTGAGTTCTATCCCAAACGGTCGCTACATTTCCAAAAATTACTTATGGGCCCAAAACGGACACCGTACGCAAAAGTTGAGCTGAATTCATTGAACGCCGACAATCCAAGCGTTCCAACTATGCAAGTGCTCATTCTTTCAAAAAATGGCTGAAATCCTGCATACGTCATGACGAAGTAGTGAGTTTAATCCAAAACTGTCGCTACATTTCCGAAAAGTACTTATGGGCCTAAAACGGACGCCGTATGCAAAAGTTACACTCAATTTTACGAACGCCGACAATCCAAGCGTTCCAAATATGTAAGTGCTCATTCTGTCGAAAAATGGCTGAAATCCCGAATACGTCACGACGTAGTTGGGAGTTCAATCCAAAACGGTCGCTACATTTCCGAAAAGTACCTATGGGCCCAAAACGGACGCCGTATGCAAAAGTTACGCTCAATTCTTCGAACGCTGACAATCTAAGCGTTCCAAATATGCAAGTGCTCATTCGTTCAAAAAATGGCTGAAATCCCACATACGTCACTACGAAGTTGTGAGTTCAATCCAAAACGAGCGCTACATTTCCGAAAAGTACTTATGGGCCCAAAACGGACACCGTATGCAAAAGTTACGGTCAATTCTTTGAACGCCGACAATCCAAGCGTTCCAAACATGCAAGTGCTCATTCTGTCGAAAAATGGCTGAAATCCCACATACGTCACGGCAAAGTTGTGAGTTCAATCCAAAACAGTCGCTACGTTTTCGAAAAGTACTTATGGGCCCAAAACGGACGTCGTATGCAAAAGTTACGCTCAATTCTCCGAACGCCGACAATCCAAGCGTTCCAAATATGCAAGTGCACATTCTTTCGAAAAATGGGCAAAATCCCTCTTACGTCACGATGAAGCGGTGAGTTCTATCCAAAACGGTCGCTACATTTTCAAAAATTACTTATGGACCCGAAACGGACACCGTATGCAAAAGTTACGCTCAATTCTTTGAACGCTGACAATCCAAGCGTTCCAAATATGCAAGTGCTCATTCTGTCGAAAAATGGCTGAAATCTTGCATACGTCACGACGAAGTTGTGAGTTCAATCCTAAACGGTCGCTACATTTCCGAAAAGTACTTATGCGCCCAAAACGGACGCCGTATGCAAAAGTTACGCTGAATTCTTCGAACGCCGACAATCCAAGCGTTCCAAATATGCAAGTGCACATTGTTTCGAAAAATGGTTGAAATCTCTCATACGTCACGATGAAGCGGAGACTTCTATCCAAAATGGTCGCTACATTTCTGAAAAGTACTTATGGGCCCGTTCCAAATATGCAAGTGCACATTGTTTCGAAAAATGGTTGAAATCTCTCATACGTCACGATGAAGCGGAGACTTCTATCCAAAATGGTCGCTACATTTCTGAAAAGTACTTATGGGCCCAAAACGGACATCGTACGCAAAAGTTACGCTCAATTCTTTGAACGCCGACAATCCAAGCGTTCCAAATATGTAAGTGCTCATTCTGTCAAAAAATTGGTAAAATCCCTCATAGTTCACTATGAAGCGGTGAGTTCAATCCAAAACGGTCACCACATTTTCGAAAAGTACTTATGGGCCCAAAACGGACGTCGTATGCAAAAGTTACGCTCAATTCTTCGAACGCCGACAATCCAAGCGTTCCAAATATGCAAGTGCTCATTCTGTCGAAAAATGGTTGAAATCTCTCATACGTCACGATGAAGCAGTGAGTTCTATCCCAAACGGTCGCTACATTTCCAAAAATTACGTATGGGCCCAAAACGGACACCGTACGCAAAAGTTACGCTCAATTCTTCGAACGTCGACAATCCAAGCGTTCCAAATATGTAAGTGCTCATTCTTTCGAAAAATGGCTAAAATCCTGCATACGTCACGACGAAGTTGAGAGTTCAATTCAAAACGGTCGCTACATTTTCGAAAAGTACTTATGGGCGCAAAACGGACGCCGTATGCAAAAGTTACGCTCAATTCTTCGAACGCTGACAATCAAAGCGTTCCAAATATGCAAGTGCACATTCTTTCGAAAAATGGGCAAAATCCCTCATATGTCACGATGAAGTGGTGAGTTCTATCCAAAACGATCACTACATTTCCAAAAATTACTTATGGGCACAAAACGGACACTGTATGCAAAAGTTAAGCTCAATTCTTTGAACGCCGACAATCCAAGCGTTCCAAATATGCAAGTGCTCATTCTGTCGAAAAATGGTTGAAATCCTGCATACGTCATGACGAAGTAGTGAGTTCAATCCAAAATTGTCACTACATTTCCGAAAAGTACTCATGGGCCTAAAACGGACGCCGTATGCAAAAGTTACAATCAATTTTCCGAACGCCGACAATCCAAGCGTTCCAAATATACAAGTGCTCATTCTTTTGAAAAATGGCTGAAATCCCGAATACGTCACGACGAAGTTGCGAGTTCAATCCAAAACGGTCGCTACATTTCCGAAAAGTACTTATGGGCCCAGAACGGACGCCGCATGCAAAAGTTACGCTCAATTCTTCGAACGTCGACTATCAAAGTATTCCAAATATGCAAGTGCTCATTCTTTCGAAAAATGGGCGAAATCCCTCATAGTTCACGATGAAGCGGTGAGTTCAATCGAAAACGGTAACCACATTTTCGAAAAGTACTTATGGGCCCAAAACGGACGCCGTATGCAAAAGCTACGCTCAATTCTTCGAACGTCGACAATCCAAGCGTTCCAAATATGAAAGTGCTCATTCTTTCGAAAAATGGGCAAAATCCCGCATACGTCATGACGAAGTCGTGAGTTCAATCCAAAACTGTCGCTACATTTCCAAAAATTACTTATGGGCCCAAAACGGACTCCGTATGCAAAAGTTACGCTCAATTCTTTGAACGCTGACAATCCAAGCGTTCCAAATATGCAAGTGCTCATTCTGTCGAAAAATGGCTGAAATCCTGCATATGTCACGACGAAGTAGTGAGTTCAATCCAAAACGATCGCTACATTTTCAAAAAGTAATTATGGGCCAAAAACGGACGCTGTATGCAAAAGGTACGCTCAATTCTTCGAACGCCGACAATCCAAGCGTTCCAAATATGCAAGTGTACATTCTTTCGAAAAATAGCTAAAATCTCTCATACGTCACGATGAAGCAGTGAGTTCTATCCTAAACGGTCGCTACATTTCCAAAAATTACTTATGGGCCCAAAACGGACACCGTACGCAAAAGTTGCGCTGAATTCTTTGAACGTCGACAATCCAAGCGTTCCAACTATGCAAGTGCTCATTCTTTCAAAAAATGGCTAAAATCCTGCATACGTCGTGACGAAGTAGTGAGTTCAATCCAAAACTGTCGCTACATTTCCGAAAAGTACTTATGGGCCTAAAACGGACGCCGTATGCAAAAGTTACACTCAATTTTTCGAACGCCGACAATCCAAGCGTTCCAAATATGCAAGTGCTCATTCGTTCGAAAAATGGCTGAGATACCGAATACGTCACGATGAAGTTGTAAGTTCAATCCAAAATGGTCGCTACATTTTCGAAAAGTACTTATGGGCCCGAAACGGACGCCGCATGCAAAAGTTATGCTCAATTCTTCGAACGTCGACTATCAAAGCATTCCAAATATGCAAGTGCTCATTCTTTCGAAAAATGGACGAAATCCCTCATAGTTCACGATGAAGTGGTGAGTTCAATCGAAAACGGTCACTACATTTCCGAAAAGTACTTATGGGCCCAAAACGGACGCCGTACGCAAAAGTTACGCTCAATTCTTCGAATGCTGACAATCCAAGCGTTCCAAATATACAAGTGCTCATTCGTTCGAAAAATTGGTAAAATCCCTCATAGTTCGCTATGAAGCAGTGAGTTCAATCCAAAACGGTCACTACATTTTCGAAAAGTACTTATGGGCCCAAAACGGACGTCGTATGCAAAAGTTACGCTCAATTCTTCGAACGCCGACAATCCAAGCGTTCCAAATATGCAAGTGCATATTCTTTCAAAAAATGGGCAAAATCCCTCTTACGTCACGATGAAGCGGTGAGTTCTATCAAAAACGGTCGCTACATTTCCAAAAATTACTTATGGGCCCGAAACGGACACCGTATGCAAAAGTTACGCTCAATTCTTTGAACCCTGACAATCCAAGCATTCCAAATATGCAAGTGCTCATTCTGTCAAAAAATGGCTGAAATCCTGCATACGTCACGACGAAGTAGTGAGTTCAATCCAAAACGGTCGCTGCATTTTCAAAAAGTAATTATGGGCCCAAAACGGACGCCGTATGCAAAAGTTACGCTCAATTCTTTGAACGCTGACAATCCAAGCGTTCCAAATATGCAAGTGCTCATTCTGTCGAAAAATGGCTGAAATCCTGCATATGTCACGACGAAGTAGTGAGTTCAATCCAAAACGGTCGCTACATTTTCAAAAAGTAATTATGGGCCCAAAACGGACGCCGTATGCAAAAGTTACACTCAATTCTTCGAACGCCGACAATCCAAGCGTTCCAAATATGCAAGTGCACATTCTTTCGAAAAATGGCTAAAATCTCTCATACGTCACGATGAAGCAGTGAGTGCTATCCCAAACGGTCGCTACATTTCCAAAAATTACTTATGGGCCCAAAACGGACACCGTACGCAAAAGTTGCGCTGAATTCTTTGAACGCCGACAATCCAAGCGTTCCAACTATGCAAGTGCTCATTCTTTCAAAAAATGGCTGAAATCCTGCATACGTCATGACGAAGTAGTGAGTTTAATCCAAAACTGTCGCTACATTTTCGAAAAGTACTTATGGGCCTAAAACGGACGCCGTATGCAAAAGTTACACTCAATTTTCCGAACGCCGACAATCCAAGCGTTCCAAATATGCAAGTGCTCATTCTGTCGAAAAATGGCTAAAATCCCGCATACGTCACGACGTAGTTGGGAGTTCAATCCAAAACGGTCGCTACATTTCCGAAAAGTACTTATGGGCCCAAAACGGACGCCGCATGCAAAAGTTACGCTCAATTCTTCGAACCCCGACAATCTAAGCGTTCCAAATATGCAAGTGCTCATTCGTTCAAAAAATGGCTGAAATCCCGCATACGTCACTACGAAGTTGTGAGTTCAATCCAAAACGGTCGCTACAGTTCCGAAAAGTACTTATGGGCCCAAAACGGACACCGTATGCAAAAGTTACGGTCAATTCTTTGAACTCCGACAATCCAAGCGTTCCAAACATGCAAGTGCTCATTCTGTCGAAAAATGGCTGAAATCCCGCATACGTCACGGCGAAGTTGTGAGTTCAATCCAAAACACTTATGGGCCCAAAACGGACGTCGTATGCAAAAGTTACGCTCAATTCTCCGAACGCCGACAATCCAAGCGTTCCAAATATGCAAGTGCACATTCTCTCGAAAAATGGGCAAAATCCCTCTTACGTCACAATGAAGCGGTGAGTTCTATCCAAAACGGTCGCTACATTTTCAAAAATTACTTATGGGCCCGAAACGGACACCGTACACAAAAGTTACGCTCAATTCTTTGAACGCTGACAATCCAAGCGTTCCAAATATGCAAGTGCTCATTCTGTCGAAAAATGGCTGAAATCCTGCATACGTCACGACGAAGTTGTGAGTTCAATCCCGAACGATCGCTACATTTCCGAAAAGTACTTATGCGCCCAAAACGGACACCGTATGCAAAAGTTACGCTGAATTCTTCGAACGCCGACAATCCAAGCGTTCCAAATATGCAAGTGCACATTCTTTCGAAAAATGGTTGAAATCTCTCATACGTCACGATGAAGCAGTGAGTTCTATCCCAAACGGTCGCAACATTTCCAAAAATTACTTATGGGCCCAAAACGGACACCGTTCCGAAAAGTTACGCTCAACTCTTTGAACACCGACAATCCAAGCGTTCCAAATATTTAAGTGCTCATTCTGTCGAAAAATGGCTGAAATCCCGCATACGTCACGACGTAGTTGGGAGTTCAATCCAAAACGGTCGCTACATTTCCGAAAAGTACTTATGGGCCCAAAACGGACGCCGTATGCAAAAGTTACGCTCAATTCTTTGAACGCCGACAATCTAAGCGTTCCAAATATGCAAGTGCTCATTCGTTCAAAAAATGGCTGAAATCCCGCATACGTCACTACAAAGTTGTGAGTTCAATACAAAACGGTCGCTACATTTCCGAAAAGTACTTATGGGCCCGAAACGGAGGCCGTATGCAAAACTTACGCTCAATGCTTCGAACGCCGACAATCCAAGCATTCCAAATATACAAGTGCTCAATCTTTCGAAAAATGGCTGAAATCCCGCATACGTCACTACGAAGTTGTGAGTTCAATCCAAAACGGTTGCTACATTTCTGAAAACTACTTATGGGCCCAAAACGGACGCCGTATGCAAAAGTTACGCTCAATTCCTTGAACGCCGACAATCCAAGCGTTCCAAATATGCAAGTGCGCATTCTTTCAAAAAATGGACAAAATCCCTCATACGTCACGATGAAGCGGTGAGTTCTATCCAAAATGGTCGCTACATTTTCGAAAAGTACTTATGGGCCCGAAACGGACGCCGCATGCAAAAGTTATGCTCAATTCTTCGAACGTCGACTATCAAAGCATTCCAAATATGCAAGTGCTCATTCTTTCGAAAAATGGACGAAATCCCTCATAGTTCACGATGAAGTGGTGAGTTCAATCGAAAACGGTCACTACATTTCCGAAAAGTACTTATGGGCCCAAAACGGACGCCGTACGCAAAAGTTACGCTCAATTCTTTGAACGCCGACAATCCAAGCGTTCCAAATATGCAAGTGCTCATTCTTTCAAAAAATGGGCAAAATCCCTCATAGGTCACTATGAAGTGGTGGGTTCAATCCAAAATGGTCACTACATTTTTTAAAAGTACTTATGGGCCCAAAACGGACACCGTATGCAAAAGTTACGCTCAATTCTTTGAACGCAGACAATCCAAGCGTTCCAAATATGCAAGTGCACATTCTTTCAAAAAATGGGCAAAATCCCTCATATGTCATGATGAAGCAGTGAGTTCTATCCAAAACGGTCGCTACACTTTCAAAAATTACTTATGGGCTCAAAATGGACACCGTATGCAAAAGTTACGCTCAATTCTTTGAAAGCCGACAATCCAAGCATTCCAAATATGCAAGTGCTCATTCTTTCAAAAAATGGTTGAAATCCCGCATACATCACGATGAAGTCGTGTGTTCAGTCCAAAACGATCGCTACATTTTCGAAAAGTACTCATGGGCCCAAAACGGACGCCGTATGCAAAAGTTACGCTCAATTCTTCGAACGCTGACAATCCAAGCGTTCCAAATATGCAAGTGCTCATTCTTTCGAAAAATGGCTGAAATCCCGCATACGTCACGGCGAAGTTGTGAGTTCAATCGAAAACGGTCACTACATTTTCGAAAAGTACTTATGGGCCCAAAACGGACGCCGTATGCAAAAGTTACGCTCAATTCTTCAAACGCTGACAATCCAAGCGTTCCAAAATATGCAAGTGCTCATTCGTTCGAAAAATTGGTAAAATCCCTCATAGGTCACTATGAAGCGGTAAGTTCAATCCAAAACGGTCACTACATTTTCGAAAAGTACTTATGGGCCCAAAACGGACGTCGTATGCAAAAGTTACGCTCAATTCTTCGAACGCCGACAATCAAATATGCAAAAGTTACGCTCAATTCTTCGAACGCCGGCAATCCAAGCGTTCCAAATATGCAAGTGCTTATTCTGTCGAAAAATGGCTGAAAGCCTGCATACGTCATGAAGAAGTAGTGAGTTCAATCCAAAACGGTCACTACATTTTCGAAAAGTACTTATGGGCCCAAAACGGACACCGTATGCAAAAGATACGCTCAATTCTTTGAACGCTGACAATCCAAGCGTTCCAAATATGCAAGTGCTCATTCTGTCGAAAAATGGCTGAAATCCTGCATACGTCATGAAGAAGTAGTGAGTTCAATCCAAAACGGTCGCTACATTTCCGAAAAGTACTTATGGGCCCAAAATGGACGTCGTATGCAAAAGTTACGCTCAATTCTTCGAACGCCGGCAATCCAAGCGTTCCAAATATGCAAGTGCACATTCTTTCGAAAAATGGCTGAAATCTCTCATACGTCACGATGAAGCAGTGAGTTCTATACCAAACGGTCACTACATTTCCAAAAATTACTTATTGGCCCAAAACGGACACCGTATACAAAAGTTACGCTCAATTCTTTAAACGCGGACAATCCAAGCGTTCCAAATATGCAAGTGCTCATTCTGTCGAAAAATGGCTGAAATCCTGCATACGTCACGACGAAGTAGTGAGTTCAATCCAAAACGGTCGCTACATTTCCGGAAAGTACTTATGGGCCCAAAACGGACACCGTATGCAAAAGTTACACTCAATTCTTTGAACGCTGAAAATCCAAGCGTTCCAAATATGCAAGTGCTCATTCTGTCGAAAAATGGCTGAAATCCTGCATACGTCACGACAAAGTAGTGAGTTCAATCCAAAACGGTCGCTACATTTCTGAAAATACTTATGGGCCCAAAACGAACGCCGTATGCAAAAGTTACGCTGAATTCTTCGAACGCCGACAATCCAAGCGTTCCAAATATGCAAGTGCACATTCTTTCGAAAAATGGCTGAAATCTCTCATACGTCACGATGAAGCAGTGAGTTCTATCCCAAACGGTCGTTACATTTCCAAAAATTACTGTGGGCCTAAAACGGACACCGTACGCAAAAGTTACGCTCAATTCCTTGAACGCCGACAATCCAAGCGTTCCAAATATGCAAGTGCTCATTCTGTCGAAAAATGGCTGAAATCCCGCATACGTCACGACGAAGTTGGGAGTTCAATCCAAAACGGTCGCTACATTTCCGAAAAGTACTTATGGGCCCAAAACGGACGCCGTATGCAAAAGTTACGCTCAATTCTTCGAACGCCGACAATCTAAGCGTTCCAAATATGCAAGTGCTTATTCGTTCGATAAATCGCTGAAATCCCGTATACGTCACTACGAAGTTGTGAGTTCAATCCAAAACGGTCGTTACATTTCCGAAAAGTACTTATGGGCCCAAAACGGACACCGTATGCAAAAGTTACAGTCAATTCTTTGAACGTCGACAATCCAAGCGTTCCAAATATACAAGTGCTCATTCTGTCGAAAAAAGGCTGAAATCTCGCATACGTCACGGCGAAGTTGTGAATTCAATCCAAAACAGTCGCTACATTTTCGAAAAGTACTTATGGGCCCAAAATGGACGCCGTATGCAAAAGTTACGCTCAATTTTTCGAACGCCGACAATCCAAGCGTTCCAAATATACAGTTGCTCAATCTTTCGAAAAATGGCTGAAATCCCGCACATGTCACTACAAAGTTGTGAGTTCAATCCAAAACGGTCGCTACATTTCCGAAAACTACTTATGGGCCCAAAACGGACGCCGTATGCAAAAGTTACGCTCAATTCTTCGAACGCCGACAATCCAAGCGTTCCAAATATGCAAGTGCTCAATCTTTCGAAAAATGGCTGAAATCCCTCATACGACACTACAAAGTTGTGAGTTCGATCCAAAACGGTCGCTACATTTCCGAAAACTACTTATGGGCCCAAAACGGACGCCGTATGCAAAAGTTACGCTCAATTCTTCGAAAGCCGACATTCTAAGCGTTCCAAATATACAAGTGCTCATTCTTTCAAAAAATGGCTGAAATCGCACATACGTCACGACGAAGTTGTGAGTTCAATCCAAAATGGTGCTACATTTTCGAAAAGTACTTATGGGCCCAAAACGGACGCCGTATGCAAAAGTTACACTCAATTCTTCGAACGTCGACAATCGAAGTGTTCCAAATATGCAAGTTCTCATTCTTTCGAAAAATGGCTGAAATCCCGCATACGTCACTACGAAGTTGTGAGTTCAATCCAAAACGGTCGCTACATTTTCGAAAAGTACTTATGGGCCCAAAACGGTCGCCGTATGCAAAAGTTACGCTCAATTCTTCGAACGCCGACGATCCAAGCGTTCCAAATATGCAAGTGCTCATTCTTTCGAAAAATGGCTGAAATCCCGCATACGTCACTACGAAGTTGTGAGTCCAATCCAAAACGGTCGCTACATTTTCGAAAAGTACTTATGGGCCCAAAACGGTCGCCGTATGCAAAAGTTACGCTCAATTCTTCGAACGCCGACGATCCAAGCGTTCCAAATATGCAAGTGCTCATTCTTTCGAAAAATGGCTGAAATCCCGCATACGTCACTACGAAGTTGTGAGTCCAATCCAAAACGGTCGCTACATTTTCGAAAAGTACTTATGGGCCCAAAACGGACGCCGTATGCAAAAGTTACGCTCAATTTTTCGAACGCCGACAATCAAAGCGTTCCAAATATGCAAGTGCTCATTCTTTCAAAAAATGGCTGAAATCCCACATACGTCACGATGAAGTGGTGAGTTCTATCCAAAAGGGTCGCTACATTTCCAAAAATTACTTATGGACCCAAAACGGACACCGTATTCAAAAGTTACGCTCAATTCTTGGAACGCCGACAATCCAAGCATTCCAAATATGCAAGTGCTCATTCTTTTGAAAAATGGCTGAAATCCTGCATACGTCACGATGAAGTAGTGAGTTCAATCCAAAACGGTCGCTACATTTTCGAAAAGTACTTATGGGCCCAAAACGGTCGCCGTATGCAAAAGTTACGCTCAATTCTTCGAACGCTGACAATACAAGCGTTCCAAATATGTGAGTGCTCATTCATTCGAAAAATGGCTGAAATCCCGTATACGTCACGACGAAGTAGTGAGTTCAATCCAAAATGGTCGCTACATTTTCGAAAAGTACTTATGGGCCCAAAACGGACGCCGTATGAAAAGTTACGCTCAATTCTTCGAACGCTGACAATCCAAGCGTTCCAAATATGTGAGTGCTCATTCTTTCGAAAAATGGCTGAAATCCCACATACGTCACGACGAAGTTGTGAGTTCAATCCAAAACGGTTGCAACATTTTCGAAAAGTACTTATGCGCCCAAAACGGACGCCGTATGCAAAAGTTACGCTCAATTCTTCAAACGCCGACAATCACAGCGTTCTAAATATGCAAGTGCTCATTCTTTTGAAAAATGGTTGAAATCCTGCATACGTCACTACGAAGTTGTGAGTTCAATCCAAAACGGTCGCTACACTTTCGAAAAGTACTTATGGGCCCAAAACAGACGCCGTATGCAAAAGTTACGCACAATTCTTCGAACGTCGACAATCCAAGCGTTCCAAATATGCAAGTGCACATTCTTTCGAAAAATGGGCAAAATCCCTCATACGACACGATGAAGCGGTGAGTTCTATCCGAAACGGTCGCTACAAGTCCAAAAATTACTTATGGGCCCAAAATGGACACCTTATGCAAAAGTTACACTCAATTCTTTGAACGCTGACAATCCAAGCGTTCCAAGTATGCAAGTGCTCATTCTGTCTAAAAATGGCTGAAATCCCGCATACGTCACGACGAAGTTGGGAGTTCAATTCAAAACGGTCGCTACATTTCCGAAAAGTACTTATGGGCCAAAAACGGACGCCGTATGCAAAAGTTACGCTCAATTCTTCGAACGCCGACGATCCAAGCGTTCCAAATATGCAAGTGCTCAATCTTTCGAAAAATGGCTGAAATCCCGCATACGTCACTACGAAGTTGTGAGTTCAATACAAAACGTTCCCTACATTTCCGAAAAGTACTTATGGGCCCAAAACGGACGCCGTATGCAAAAGTTACGCTCAATTTTTCGAACGCCGACAATCAAAGCGTTCCAAATATGCAAGTGCTCATTCTTTCGAAAAATGGCTGAAATCCCACATACGTCACGATGAAGTGGTGAGTTCTATCCAAACGGGTCGCTACATTTCCAAAAATTACTTATGGGCCCAAAACGGACACCGTATTCAAGAGTTACTCTCAATTCTTGGAACGCCGACAATCCAAGCGTTCCAAATATGCAAGTGCTCATTCTTTCAAAAATGGCTGAAATCCCACATACGTCATGACGAAGTAGTGAGTTCAATACAAAACGGTCGCTACGTTTCCGAAAAGTACTTATGGGCCCAAAACGGACGCCGTATGCAAAAGTTACGCGCAATTTTTCGAACGCCGACAATCAAAGCATTCCAAATATGCAAGTGCTCATTCTTTTGAAAAATGGCTGAAATCCCACATACGTCACGATGAAGTGGTGAGTTCTATCCAAACGGGTCGCTACATTTCCAAAAATTACTTATGGGCCCAAAATGGACGCCATGTGCAAAAGTTGCGATCAATTCTTAGTACACCGACTCTCCAAGCGTTCCAAATATGTGAGTGCTAATTCATTCGAAAAATGGCTGAAATCCCGTATACGTCACGACGAAGTAGCGAGTTCAATCCAAAACGGTCGCTACATATCGAAAAAGTTCTTATGGGCCCAAAATGGACGCCATGTGCAAAAGTTGCGATCAATTCTTAGTACACCGACTCTCCAAGCGTTCCAAATATGTGAGTGCTAATTCATTCGAAAAATGGCTGAAATCCCGTATACGTCACGACGAAGTAGTGAGTTCAATCCAAAATGGTCGCTACATTTCCGAAAAGTACTTATGGGCCCAAGACGGACGCCGTATGCAAAAGTTACGCTCAATTCTTCGAACGCTGACAATCCAAGCATTCCAAATATGTGAGTGCTCATTCTTTCGAAAAATGGCTGAAATCCCGCATACGTCACGACGAAGTTGTGAGTTCAATCCAAAACGGTTGCAACATTTTCGAAAAGTACTTATGCGCCCAAAACGGACGCCGTATGCAAAAGTTACGCTCAATTCTTCAAACGCCGACAATCACAGCGTTCTAAATATGGAAGTGCTCATTCTTTTGAAAAATGTCTGAAATCCCGCATACGTCACTACGAAGTTGTGAGTTCAATCCAAAACGGTCGCTACACTTTCGAAAAGTACTTATGGGCCCAAAACGGACGCCGTATGCAAAAGTTACGCACAATTCTTCGAACGCCGACAATCCAAGTGTTCCAAATATGCAAGTGCACATTCTTTCGAAAAATGGGCAAAATCCCTCATACGACACGATGAAGCGGTGAGTTCTATCCGAAACGGTCGCTACAATTCCAAAAATTACTCATGGGCCCAAAATGGACACCTTATGCAAAAGTTACGCTCAATTCTTTGAACGCCGACAATCCAAGCGTTCCAAATATGCAAGTGCTCATTCTGTCGAAAAATGG
>NW_019248291.1:0-1382 GCF_002742605.1 Olea europaea var. sylvestris | reverse complement strand
CCGGCGCGATTTTTGTTCCCGATCAACCTGTCAAATTTGAGCCAATTCCGACGCAGTCGCGAAAAATGACGAATTTTCACCCGACGCGATTTATGTTTCCGATCAACCGGTCAAATTTTATCCAATTCCGACACAGTCGCAAAAAAAGACAAAATTGCCCCCGACGCGATTTTTGTTTCCGATCTACCTGTCAAATTTGAGCCAATTCCGTCGCAGTCACGAAAATGACGAAATTGTCCACGTAGCGATTTTTGTTTCCAATCAACCTGTCAAATTTGAGCCAATTCCGACCCAGTCGCAAAAAATGACGAAATTGCCCCCGGCGCGGTTTTTGTTTCCGGTCAACCTGTAAAATTTTAGCCAATTCCGGCACAGTCTTGAAAAATGACGAAATTGCCCCCGACGCGATTTTTGTTCCCGATCAACCTGTCAAATTTGAGCCAATTTCGATGCAGTTGCGAAAAATGACGAAATTGCTCCCGGCGCGATTTTTGTTTCCGGTCAACCCGTCAAATTTTAGCCAATTCCGACGCAGTCGCGAAAAATGATGAAATTGCCCCCGGCGCGATTTTTGTTTCCGGTCAACCTGTCAAATTTTAGCCAATTCCGACGCAGTCGCGAAAAATGACGAATTTTCACCCGGCGCGATTTATGTTTCCGATCAACAGGTCAAATTTTATCCAATTCCGACACAGTCGCAAAAAATGACAAAATTGCCCACGACGCGATTTTTGTTTCCGATCTACCTGTCAAATTTGAGCCAATTCCGACAGTCGCAAAAAAAGACAAAATTGCCCCAAAGCGATTTTTGTTTCCGATCTACCTGTCAAATTTGAGCCAATTCCGTCGCAGTCACGAAAATGACGAAATTGTCCACGTAGCAATTTTTGTTTCCAATCAACCCGTCAAATTTGAGCCAATTCCGACCCAGTCGCAAAAAATGACGAAATTGCCCCCGGCGCGGTTTTTGTTTCCGGTCAACCTGTCAAATTTTAGCCAATTCCGGCACAGTCTCGAAAAATGACGAAATTGCCCCCGACGCGATTTTTGTTCCCGATCAACCTGTCAAATTTGAGCGAATTCCGACGCAGTCGCGAAAAATAACGAAATTGCTCCCGGCGCGATTTTTGTTTCCGGTCAACCTGTCAAATTTTAGCCAATTCCGGCGCAGTCGCGGAAAATGATGAAATTGCCCCCGGCGCGATTTTTGTTTCCGGTCAATCTGTCAAATTTGAGCCAATTCCGACGCAGTCGCGAAAAATTACGAAATTGCCCCCAGCGCTGTTTTCGTTTCTGGTGAACCTGTCAAATTTTAGCCAATTCCGGCACAGTCGCGAAAAATGACCAAATTGCCCTCGGCGCGGTTTTTGTTCCCGATCAAC
>NW_019248290.1:0-1382 GCF_002742605.1 Olea europaea var. sylvestris | reverse complement strand
AAATTTCTCAGGTAAGAGGAAGTGGAACTTTGATAGACAGAATACTGGTAAAGGAAAAGGGAGTAATGCACCAAAGAAAGGACAAACGGATATAGCAGGAGTTAGTGGTGAAAGGCGTTGTCCTAAGTGCGATAGACCTCACAAAGGAGAATGTGTCTTGGGTAAAAATGTTTGTTTCAAATGTGGGAAATCAGGACATTTCGTTAAAGAATGTCCTCAGAATCAGACACAGAAGGCTGGAGAGGACAAGAAAGGAAAAGCAAGAGTTTTCTCTTTATCCAGGCAAGAAGCTGAATGAGACCCTAATGTCGTCGCAGGTATCATCTCTGTTTCCAATATTCCTGCATTTGTACTTATAGATTCTAGAGCTACACATTCGTTCATTTCTTCTTCTTTTGTTGCGAAGTCTAAAGTGGAATGTGAATTCCTTCCGTATACTTTAGAAATATCTCTTCCATCTGGAAAGATACTTGTCGCTATCCAAATAGTTAGAGATCTTAGGATGGAAATTGATGGTAGAGGTATAGGGGTAGATCTAATTCCATTAACGATAAAAAACTTTGATGTTATTCTTGGTATGGACTGGTTGTCTAAAAAACTATGCAACTATTTATTGTACTGAGAGAATGGTGGTTTTTCGAAGACCGAGCGAAGAAGAGTTCCGTTTTGTGGGAACTGAGGTAAATACCTCGTCTGGTGTAGTGTCGACAACTCAGGTTGAAAGGATGCCGAGAAAGGAATTAGATCAAAGATTTCTAGTGTCGATGACCGATATTAAACAAGATAAGTTGTCAATTGAGGATGTTCCAATAGTTCGACACTATAAAGATGTTTTTCCAGAAGACCTTCTAGGTGTACCACCAGACAGACAAGTAGAGTTTACCATTGATTTGGTACCAGGAGCAACACCCATTTCAAAGGCTCCATATCGTATGGCACCGTTGGAACTACAAGAGCTGAAGGTACAGTTGAAGGAGCTTCTTGATAAGGGTTTCATTAGACCAAGTGTATCACCGTGGGGTGCACCTGTGTTATTTGTGAAAAAGAAGGATGGAACAATGAGGCTGTGCATTGACTATCGAGAATTGAATCGCCTCACTATCAAAAACAAATATCCACTTCCAAGAATTGAAGATTTGTTTGACCAGCTTAAGGGGGCTACAGTATTTTCAAAGATCGATCTAAGATCAGGATATCACCAATTGAAAATTAAGTCAGATGATATCCCTAAGACGGCTTTTAGGACGCGTTATGGTCATTATGAATTTCTAGTGATGCCTTTTGGGTTAACTAATGCCTCGGCAGTATTTATGGATCTAATGAACAGAGTATTCCATGAATACTTAGACCAATTTGTTATAGTTTTCATTGATGACATCTTA
>NW_019248289.1:0-1382 GCF_002742605.1 Olea europaea var. sylvestris | reverse complement strand
AAGTACTTGTCCATTACTTCCTCTTTAAATCGCTCCCAAGTCAATTCCGCTTGTTACTCTGGGGTCCTCTTCCTTGATATCGACTCCCACCAGTGGCAAAGTGTCAAACAACGTGGCACTTGACACTTGACAGCAATGCAAGTGTCAAACAACGTGGCAAAAATTAGTGTACAAATAGGGAAGTTCAATCGGTAAGAACCTTGTTACATGCAGACTATGGTGTACACGTTTTATTTTATACTTTTCCACGTGACATTACCCTGTTGGACAGTTTAAATTTCAAACAGTTTTCCTATCCAATTGAAACTTGAAAACAATGCAAGTGTCAAACAACATGTCAAAAACCAGTTTACAAACAGCAAGGTTCAATCGGCAAGGACCATACAACATGTACACTTTTGTTTACACTTTGCCACATGACATTACCCTGTTGGGAAGTTTAAATTTCAACCAGTTTTCCCATCCAATTGACACTTGACAACAACATAAGTTTCAAACAACGTGTCAAAAATTAGTGTACAAATAGAAAATTTCAATCGATAAGAACCATGCTACATGTACACTATGGTGTACCCACTTTACTTTACACGTTGCCACGTGACATTACCCTGTTAGACAGTTTATGTTTCAAACAATTTTCCTATTCAATTGAAACTTGACAACAATGCAAATGCCAATGCAAGTGCCAAACAACGTGTCAAAAATCAATGTACAAGTAAAAAGGTTCAATCGGTAAGGACCACACTACATGTACACTATGGTGTACACTTTAGTTTGCACTTTGCCACGTGACATTACCCTGTTGGGCAGTTTAAATTTCAAGCAGTTTTTCATCTAATTAACACTTGACGACAACGTAAGTGTCAAACAACGTGTCAAAAATTAGTGCACAAATAGAAAATTTCAATCGATAAGAACCATGCTACATGTACACTATGGTGTACACACTTTAGTTTACACGTTACCACGGAACATTACCCAGTTAGACAGTTTAAGTTTCAAACAATTTTCCTATCCAATTGATACTTGACAACATTGCAAGTGCCAAACAACGTGTCAAAAATCAGTGTACAAGTAAAAAAGTTCAATTGGTAAGGACCATGCTACATGTACACTATGGTGTAGACTTTAGATTACACTTTGCCACGTGACATTACCTCGTTCAACAGTTTAAATTTCAAACAATTTTCCCATTCAATTGATACTTGACAATAATGCAAGTGTCAAAAATCAGTATATAAATAACAGAGTTCAATCTGTGAGAACCATGCTACATGTACATTATGGTGTATACTTTAATTTACACTTTGCCACGAGATATTACTGTATTGGACAGCTTAAATTTCAAACAATTTTCCCATCTAACTGATACCTGACAACAA
>NW_019248288.1:0-1382 GCF_002742605.1 Olea europaea var. sylvestris | reverse complement strand
ACACCCCCATTAATTTTCAATCTAGAAAATATTATACTTGTTTTTTATTGGTGGGTAAGTGAAAGAGAGTAGATAGATGAGAGGGATAAAGAGAGTGTGAATTCTCTGGAAAATAAAATTCTACTTTCTCTAAAGAAAATATTTTCTTTAATTCTAAGGAAAATATGATAGCAAAAGTATGAAAATATTTTCCTTAAAAAAAATGACAATCAAACAGTGTAAAAGTACGAATTTGGGTGGAAAAAACAATTTTTCATATAAAATATTGCAATCAAACACACCCTTAACGAGTTTGGTGAAAAGTTAAGCGAAATTATAGGGAAAATTGTAGCAGCAGTCTCTAACCTTTTCATTTTTTGCAAACTTTATCCTAATCTTCATTTTGTACTAACGTATGTTCCAACCTTTCATAAATATGTATCTGAGATCCATTTGGACGGAAACCATCCAAAAAATCATCAATTGACCGAAAAAATTAAGAAATCAACATCCAATAAAATCGTCCAAAACACCATCCAAAAACACTATCCAAAAAGATATCAGCATCGAATAAAACTTCACAATAGCAGATAGTTCAAAACATTTTCCCAGTCAACTGATGGTGTTTTAGACGGTTTTCGTCTTGATGAACTTCAGGTGCATATTTATGAAAGGTTAAGAACATTCGCTAGCACAAAATGAAGGTTATGGTAAAACTTGTAAAAAAACGAAAAGGTTAGGGACCATTGCTACAATTTTCCCTTATTACTATTACACATGAATACATGTTTTGAGAATTAGAGAACCAGAAGGACTAAGTAATAAATGCCCGTTCCTAGTACGAATAACAAGACTAATACTATTACACATACATTTTTGAAGAATTGGAGAATCGAAATGACTAAGCAATAATCGCCCCTTTCAATTATAAATAATAATTATCGAGTTAAGACTACTACTATTATACCAGAATACATGTTTGGAGAATTAGAAAATTAGAAGAACTAAGCAATAATCATCCCTTCCTGATATCAAATATAACTGCCAAGTTTAGAGAAGAGTTAAGCGGAAACTATTACTATTATGCATTGTTAGGCAATTCGTACCCCAACACCGAAAAACACATTAAGCACAACACAAATATAAAGTGCAAGAAAATAAGAACACAAGAATGGTCACCCAGTTCGGCCTTGAAGGCTTTATCTGGGAGGCTCAGGTCAGCCCAATCCACTAGCGCAATTCTGCCTCACAGAGAGAGTGTACAGTACATATAACCAAGATAGAAAACCAGATCAATCATCGACCCTAAAATCGGATCTTAAATCTGGACATAAACTCACAGCTTCCTCCCTAACCGGCTACAACTACAAAAACAAGACAGATCACACATACAAGACCGTCCT
>NW_019248287.1:0-1382 GCF_002742605.1 Olea europaea var. sylvestris | reverse complement strand
GGTTCACCATCCAGAAGTTCAGATTGACAGAGCTGAAAGTTTCTGTCAAACCGGATGATGTTGTCCGGACCGTCTGGATCTTTAAAAAAAAAAAAAAATTAATTAAGCACATTATTTTCGTCAATTATTCCTAAACCTCTTCTAGTGAATGAGAATCTGTCAAGGGCTAGAGGTTTTGTGAAGATATTGGCCCATTGATTTTTTGTGTCAATGTATGTTCATTTTGGATACCAAAGTCCTAGGTTTTGAGTTCCACTAAGGTATCTAATGATTTGTTTTATGTCTTAAGACGAGATTCCTTAGGATTAGATAGAAATCAAACACATAAGTATACATTAAACATAATATCGGGTCTACTTGCAGTAAAATAAAGAAGAGATCCGATCATATATTGATATTTTGTTACGTCAATGATAGTACCTTGATCATCTTTCTCGAGCTTTACAGATGTGCTCATTGTAGTGTTAATTGACTTTAGACTATCCATTTCGAACTTTTTGAGCATGTAAAATATGTACTTGTTTTGATTTATGAATATTCCATCACTCGTTTGTTCAATTTGAAGACCAAGAAAGAACTTAGGTTCTTCCATCATACTCATTTCAAATTCCATGCTCATGCACTTTGAAAATTTTTCACAAAGACAAATATTAGTTACATTAAAAATAATATCATCAACATAAATTTGAATAATAAGCATGTCTTCCTTGTGAGTTTTAACAAAAAAGTATAGTATTCGCTTTTTCTAATAAAAAATTCATTTGAGAGTAGAAATGTGTTCAAACGTTCATACCAAGTTTCGGGAGCTTGGTTTAAACCGTAAAGAGCTTTTCTAAATTTGAAATATGATTCGGATACTTGTGATCTTTAAACCCGGAGGTTGTTCAACAAAGACTTCCTCTTGAATAAACCCATTTAGAAATGCACTCTTAACATCCATTTGATAAAGAGTGAAATTTTCATAGCAAGCAAATGCAAAAAATATGCGGATGGATCATAGCAATCGGTGCAAAGGTTTCCTCATAATCAATACCTTCTTCTTGATTGTAATCATGGGCCACTAATCTAGCCTTATTATGGACAATTATTCCATTTTCATCTCGTTTATTTCTAAAAACCCATTTTGTTCCAATTACGATTTGATCTGACTAAATACCAAACATCGTTTCTCTTAAATTGATTTAGTTCTCGTATCACTAGAATCCAAAACTCAACAAACTCAGCCTCTTTGAAGTTTTTAGGTTCAATTTGCAAAATGAATGGACAACTATCGAGATGATTTTTAAAAGTTCTAGTGGCGATACCTTTGGATAGATCACCTATTGTTAGTTTCTATGGATGAGGTGGAACGAACCTACATTCTTTTGGTAGTGCAGGATCAT
>NW_019248286.1:0-1382 GCF_002742605.1 Olea europaea var. sylvestris | reverse complement strand
TACTTTGTATCTCACAATCACTACTCCTTGTGATTAATAAATTACGAAGATTTAAATCTACACACTCTATTATTTAATTTAATTGTCTATTAATTAAAGATAGATCCGCCATTAAATTGCATTAATTATATATTGAAAGTATTTATATCCAATGTTGATTTGACCTAGGGCATAACACTTACAAACTCCCACTTGCACTAGATCCAATCACTTATGTATCCAATATCATAAGTGTCTACATAACTATCATGTTTATGCTACGACAACTCTTTGTCAGTAGATCTGCAATATTGTCAAATATGAGAATTTGTTTTTCTCCTTAGTCATTTCTATGTATTATCTCTCTGATGAGATTGTATCGCCCTAATACATGTTTAGATCATTGATAAGACCTTAGTTCCTTCACTTTCGCGATGGTTCTATTATCATCACAATACAATGGTAGGTGATCAACAATATTAGGAACTATTCAAAGTTCACTAATGAACATCTTGATTCACATTGCTACTCTTTGCTGCTTATGAAGCAATCATGTATTAGGTTATCGCTATTGAATCAACAATTGTTTCATATTTGGAACCCTTCCAACACATCATTTAAGAGTAAACCAATTTCTCCATATAAAATCTTCTCAAGATTTTATCTATATAGATTGAGACGAGTTAAGCAATCTTCTAGATCTATCTCTATAGATCAAGTTGCTGTCCCATATCGTTCATGAATAAATCATTTAACAACCATTATTTCAACGATTAAAATATAGGGATGTTGTTTCTTATAATATTAAAAATACGACAATGCTCTCACTATCTTCTTGTAAATACACAATTCAACTTCATATTTGATAAAATCAAACATTTTAATTTTTCCATCAAATTGAAAATTTCAGCTCCAAGAGACTTGTTTTAACCCATAGTCATGGTATACAACTATTTAGCAAGGCTATAGGAGAAAGGTTTCACCAAGGTCAACACTTAACCTTTGATACTAGCCTTGCTTTGTTTATATGGATATTTCCATCCATATCGACATTTTCCTTGTAAACCATTTACAAAAACATATGGGTTTTTTTCCATCAGGAGGGTCGACTAAGGTCCAAACCTTGTTTTCATACATTGATTTCACTTCGGATTCCATAGCCTCATGCTATCTATTTGAGTCAACACTTAACTCTACTTCTGTGTAAGTAGTAGGTTCATCATTCTTGATTAATAATACTTTATTAGTAATCGTGGATTCGTACCTTCTTAAAGGTCGAATGATCCTACTAGATTTAAATGGAGTTGTCATGTCCTCAGAAGTCTCTACTTCCTGATCAAGAGTATGTCCCACATCAGATATGGGATTAAACTCGGATTCATCTACTTGGTTAACTATATCTG
>NW_019248285.1:0-1382 GCF_002742605.1 Olea europaea var. sylvestris | reverse complement strand
CAATTTATGCTCACGTCACACTTATATGTTTCTAACTTTGTTCGTCACATTCACATTGTCAACATTCAGTCAAAGACAAAATGTTCTAATTAATCGAACGTTGATGATAAAAATGTGCAAAAAAGTTGAGAACGTAAATGCATTAATGAGCAAAATTTTGAAGACCCTCGTTTTCTGTTAATACATGGTGCAAAAATTGTGTCATCAATATAATTATATTTTTTGGGATATAACCATTAGTAGGGGCCAATAACATTAATTAATGAAAAACTGAACTTAAAATTGTTATAGAAAAATCAATAGGAAAGAAAAACTTTTCATTTCGAGTTTGATTTCTTATGCAGTTATGAATAGGGATGTTAACGATCCGAGTCAAGCCGAGCCAGCTCGTATTTTATTTTTTATAATATTTGCTGCAACCTTTTACAGGCAGCGTATTGCTACTGATAAGTGCGGGTTTTTGCACTATTCTGGGTCATTAAACATAGATATTTGTGAGTTTCAAGCGATTTATTATTTAATTTAGTTATTTTTATTGTGTAGGTGAAAATCCGACTTTGAACGATGATTAGAAGGTATTTATGCGAGAAAAGACGAAAAAGAAAAAGGAAAATGATGAGGAATCATGAAGACGTTGAAAGAGGATGTTTCTATTAAAATTAAAAAAAAATTAACGAGCTGGGCGCAACTCGAGAAGAAAAGAGAAACTGTGGCGTCCAGGTGCCACTGTTCTGGCGCCTAGGCGCCGCCCGAGTCGTTTTTTATTGTTTTCAAAATTTCGGGGACCAATGCTGCCATTTCCTTTAGGTTTTAGTTTAAAACATTCAACCAAACACAAAACTTCTCCTTTTTGGAATTTTTGGAGCAGCTAGATCTTCTTTTTGGTTCTCTTGCTTTTCTTTTATTTTTCTTTTCCTTTCATCTTTACTTATATTTTCTTAGACATTTTGAGGGAGATTGAACTTGGAGATGGTGCATCAGCTTGGGGAAGAAGATCCATTGATATAGAAGATTTCTCACAATTTCTCTCTTTATCAATAATTTTTTCTTTTTCCTATTTTCCATTAATGTTTTGTAAGAATTTGTTAGTTATTTGTTAATATTTCATGGGTAACTAAATATATTTGTGGTTGGGGATTATTTCAAACCCAAGTTATGATTTTCAATTAATTTGTACTTTATAGTTCTCTTGATTAATATGTTTGATCCATTTTGTTAGATGTTCATGTTGTTCTTCTTGATTGTTTAGGTGTACAACTAAATGATTGGGTTGTTACAATGAATGCTATTGTGGGATTTATAGTACGTAATAGCTATTGATTCTAAAACACTGTAACGATTACATTTCGATAAATTATGAAAAAATTTCAATCGAATGTATG
>NW_019248284.1:0-1382 GCF_002742605.1 Olea europaea var. sylvestris | reverse complement strand
TCTTTCATATTTTCAACCACACAATCTTCCATAAAATAATATTACCCGTAAATCGAAAACTTTTCTTTCTTTTTCAATCACTCATTTTTCTAAAAAAATATTATTCCCCCCATTTTCATTTTCAAGTAATGGGCATGAAACAGGGGCTTATGAATTAATAATAAAATAGAGGTATCTGCACAATTGTATTCAACCAATAATTATACATAAATATTTCGCTGTTGGGTCTGTTTCAGTTTAGGATTCCTCAAGAAAATCGCAACCGAAGGTCAGTTTCTCGAGTTAAATGCCAACCCTACAAGTTGGCCGGTTATCTTAGGACTTAGGCAACTCGCTTGTTTGCATAATAGTATTTTTCAACTGAAATTATACATAATATGCTCTACAAATGACTTTTATTGATCAAACTCAATGGACACCTCTCAACTCGAAATTTAAGTACTACAAAAATGAATAATTTAAGACCCACTTGCTAAAATTAGTTGGACGAGAATTTGCTAGCTCTATTTGAACATAGACTAAAGGACCCTTCCCATACATATGAAACCTTCTCTTCTTCTATCAAACGTATGGAAGTTTGCATTTCACTCTTCAAATCACGTAGAGCCTTGCAATTGGATTGGAGGATTTAGACACATAGGATAGATGTAGGAGAAATTGTAACCGTAAAATCACCGAATCTTTCATGTTGGATCATCAATAAATTCAAGAATCATAGCCGAAACGTACCTGAATCAGACATGGTTAATTTAATAGT
The DNA here is from genome assembly GCF_002742605.1 of Olea europaea var. sylvestris. Classification (NCBI taxonomy): domain Eukaryota; kingdom Viridiplantae; phylum Streptophyta; class Magnoliopsida; order Lamiales; family Oleaceae; genus Olea; species Olea europaea. Next base: position 625 of record NW_019248284.1, on the reverse strand, counting down.
TGATTTTGTGATTTAGTCTTCCAAATCAACACGCATCCCTTAATTATATCTGATAATAGGAGATAAAATAGAATGAGCAATACACGTATGATTTGGGGACCATAACTGTATTTATATATATTGACGCCCTTTGACCTAATTCGGCCCATCATAGAATTAGGAACCTGAACCCGGTCTCTACACATAAAACACTCATACTTTAATTGGATGCACTAAAACAAAAAAATATCGAAAACTTATCAGATCACTTTAACTGAACTTAAACAAATTTGATAGTCTTTAATTTACACATATAAACCTACTTGATCGTTTAAAAATTCCTTGCAATAGAAGCATCTGTCAAATGGTGACTTAACATACACGAGAGAGGATCAAATTGATCATAGAGTAGACCCCATCAGAAGAGAATAATTAGGAAGTTTTAGAGATAGAAGTTGGTTTGCGGGTTCAAATTAATTGCTTAGTTTAGATGGTCAATTAGCACAAGTAGGTTGAATTGTACAGTTAAACCGACTAACGACTCCAACCCACTCAATCATCGCAATACAAAACAAGACTCAAACTATGCCACCCCACTCCCATTTATCACTTTTCCCACCAAACTGTTTTGTGTGTGTGTGTGTGT
>NW_019248283.1:0-1382 GCF_002742605.1 Olea europaea var. sylvestris | reverse complement strand
CCCAAAACGGACACCGTGTGCAAAAGTTACGCTCAATTCTTCGTACGCCGACTATCCAAGCCTTCCAAACATAAAATTGCTTACTCTTTCCAAAAAATGGCCAAAATCCCTCATACGTCACGATGAAGTGGTCAGTACAATCCAAAAGGGTCGCTACATTTCCAAAAAGTACTTATGGGCCTAGAACGGACACCGTGTGCAAAAGTCACGCTCAATTCTTCGTACGCCGACTATCAAAGCCTTCCAAATATAAAACTGCTCACTCTTTCCAAAAAATGGCCAAAATCCCTCATACGTCACGACGAAGTGGTGAGTACAATCCAAAAGGGTCTCTACATTTCCAAAAAGTAATTATGGGTCCAAAACGGACACCGTGTGCAAAAGTTACGCTCAATTCTTCGTACGCCGACTATCCAAGCCTTCCAAATATAAAATTGGTCACTCTTTCGAAAAATGGCCAAAATCCGTTTTAGGTCACAACGAAGTTGTGAGTTCAATCCAAAAGGGTCGCTACATTTCCAAAAAGTACTTATGGGCCCAAAACGGACACCGTGTGCAAAAGTTACACTCAATTCTTCGTACGCCGACTATCCAAGCCTTCCAAACATAAAACTGCTCACTCTTTCCAAAAAATGGCCAAAATCCCTCATACGTCACGACGAAGTAGTGAGTTCAATCCAAAAGGGTCGCTACATTTCCGAAAAGTACTTATGGGCCCAAAACGGACACCGTGTGCAAAATTTACGCTCAATACTTCATACGCCGCCTATCCAACCCTTCAAACATAAAACTGCTCACTCTTTCCAAAAAATGGCCAAAATCTCTCATACGTCACGATAAAGTAGTGAGTTCAATCCAAAAGGGTCGCTACATTTCCAAAAAGTACTTATGGGCCCAAAATGGACACCGTGCGCAAAAGTTACGCTCAGTTCTTCGTGCGCCGACTATCCAAGCCTTTCAAATATAAAACTGCTCACTCTTTCCAAAAAATGGCCGAAATCCATCATACGTCACGATGAAGTGGTGAGTTCAATCCAAAATGGTCGCTACATTTTCGAAAATTACTTATGGGCCCAAAACGGACACCGTGTGCAAAACTTACGCTCAATTCTTCGTACGCCGACTATCCAATCCTTCCAAACATAAAAATGCTCACTCATTCCAAAAAAAGGCCAAAATCCCTCATACGTCACGACGAAGTGGTGAGTACAATCCAAAAGGGTCGCTATATTTCCAAAAAGTACTTATGGGCCTAAAACGGACATCGTTAGCAAAAGTTACGCTCAATTCTTCGTACGACGACTATCCAAGCCTTCCAAACATAAAATTGCTCATTCTTTCGAAAAATGGTCGAAATCCGTTATAGGTCACGACGAAGTTGT
>NW_019248282.1:0-1382 GCF_002742605.1 Olea europaea var. sylvestris | reverse complement strand
CATTAAAACACCCTTTCATAGCAGAAGAGGTAGCTGCCATCTTTATCAAAGAAATAGTTAGACTCTATGGCATCCCGAACTCAATTGTTTCAGATCGCGATAAAATATTCCTGAGCTATTTCTGGTCGGAGTTGTTTCGCCTATAGGGTACTTTCCTCCGATGGGGCACAGCCTTCCACCCACAATCTGATGGGCAGACAAAGGTGGTTAATAGGTGTGTGGAAATGTATCTTCGATGTTTTACTTATGACAAACCAAGGAGTTGGAGTAATTGGATTTCGTGGGCAGAGTATTGGTGTAACACCACATTTCATTCCTCTATAAACACAACTCCCTTCAAGGCATTTTATGGAAGGGACCCTCCCCCACTAATTTGTTACCGCAACCAGTCCACAGCAGTGCAATCAGTAGAACAATAGCTACAGACCGGAGATAACATCTGAATTGAAAGCTCACTTGCAGCTCGCCCAGGAAAGAATGATGAAAGCTGCAGACTGTCATAGGCGAGATATTTAGTTGGAAGTAGGGGATTTGGTGTATTTTAAACTCCGCCCTTATCGCCTTCGCTCTCTCACCAAGAAACCAAACAAGAAGTTGGGACCTAAATAATTTAGGCCGTTTGAAGTAGAAGAATGTATAGGGCTTGTGGCGTATTGCTTGAAACTGCCACCAACTATGGCTATTCACCCAGTGTTCCATATCTCGCAACTTAAAAAGGCAATGTGGGCACAAGGAGCAAGTCAAGAGCTCCTCCTCACCTTGGTGCTAATCTGGAATGGGTAGTTGAACCTGAAAAGATCTTGGAGACCCGTCACAAACCTACAGGAAAACCCACAGGTGTGGAAGTACTGGTGCAATGGAAGGGGCTGCCCCCGTCTGAAGCCTCCTGGGAATCAGCTGACTCCATTATGCAACATTTCCCTGATTTTCACCTTGAGGACAAGGTGTCTTGGGAAACCGGGGGTAATGTTAGGCCACCGATTCATCTCACATATTCTAGAAGGGGGAAGAAGAGGATCTCGGAAGTGGAGGGAAAGGGTTAACCAAATTCTGTTTTGGGGGAATATGGGATAACTTTCAGTTAGGAGAGTCTATAAATAAGAGGGGTTAGAGGAGTATTAGGAGGTCATTTTTTTTGGAGTAAAAGTCTCGAGAGTCTTGTTTACAGCCTTCTATAGGCTTCACTGCCATTTCATTTTCTTGTAATCACCTTCAATTCTATAAAATAGCCTGTTCTTTTCATTAGTATTCTATCACAATCAATGTAGTGTAACATAGGTCCACGTTGACAATGAACTGAATCTGAATCAAACACCAAGGATTCGGCACAATTGTTTGATAAAGAGGAAAAGGATAAGTACCACTTGGTTCAGATTTTTTTT
>NW_019248281.1:64239-65824 GCF_002742605.1 Olea europaea var. sylvestris | reverse complement strand
ACTCCATTGGAACTTAATGTTAAATATTGAAATGATGAAGGCGATATTTTTCTAGACCCTACTCTATATCAAAGTTTGGTGGAAAGTCTCATTTATCTCACTATCACACTTCCAAGTATCTCCTTCATAGTGACTACTGTCAGCAAATTTATGGATGCTCCTCGTCATTCCATTTGAGCTGTTCGCCGCATTATTAGATATCTTATTGGGACTCCTCATCATGACTTATTCTTCCTAGGGGGACGTCTATTGAGCTGATCATTTATAGTGATGCTGACTCAATTGGTTGCCTTGATTCTTGTCAATCTACGACTGAATGGTGTATCTTCTTCGGTGATGTGCTTATTTCTTGGAAATGTTAGAAACAAGATTTGTTTCTAAGTCCTCCACTGAGGCTGAATATCGAGCTGAGTCAGTTGCCTATTCAGAGACCATATTGTTGTGAGGTGTTCTAGCAGAACTTGGAGTTCCCCAATTACAGCCTACACCCCTTCATGGTGATGGCACTAGTGCTATTTAGATTGCAGCTAATCCAGTGTATCATGAATGCACCAAACACATTGAAGTATTACATCTTGGACGCCTATGATTTTGAAGTCATTGCTCTTCTCCATGTTACCAGGGCTCAACAAATTGAAAATATTTTAGAGTATTTAAAGCTAATTAGGGGTTTCCATGTATAACTTGTATAGTATTGGTAGTTACCATAGAATTGGGGATTTTGATTTTGTACACCAAAACTTCTTTCCTTAATTTTCTCTGTAGTATTCTATAAATTAAAACAATACATACCGAATAGATTATCGAGCCAATTCTTGTTAGGATGGACTCAACCAAGTTGCAAAAATAAATTGTTATAGCTGATTAAATTTATTTGGGAATAAGATCTAACTTTTGTTGTATTTGCTTTCATAAGGAACTGGCCAACCATTTCTAAATCTGTATGATGTTATCTCTGGTTTCTTGACTTAGCTTAGCTTCTCTTGTTTCATATTCTAGTTTTCTTTAATTGTCAGTTGTTGTATTTGAACTGCAGGAAGGTGTGAATATTTTGGCTGTTAACTATGGTTCTCCAGGATCATGCCTGTATCCACGACAATTGAAAATTGTAAGTCTGGTCTCAGAAAATTTTGAAACTGTGATTTATCTATACATATTTTTGTTCTGGACTAGGAGTGCAAAAGCATGTAAAGTATCCAAAGATTTTACATTTCTTATTTGTGCTGCTCCACGTGTATTACTTATTTGTTCATTTGATTGATTTCTGTCAGCCTGCAAAGTGGTCTTTTAAGTCCCATACAGTCTTGAAGAACAGTGAACAGGCACCAAGGTGAAATAATTCACTTTCCTTGTTGACCTTTCATTCCCCATGCACGTGATTTATCTGACAATTTACCTTGAATTTAAGGTTCCCCCTCTCCCTGGAAGTTTTTATAGCCGTACAAGCTCCTGATTAGCTGCTTTTTGCTTCAATTTACATAATAGTATTCATGCCTGACAAATATAACGAGAGTAAATTAGTTCTTGATTATTCAAATGTCCTGGAGTCCTCTGAAAAAGAATTACCTCTAAAAAAGTGAGTTTG
>NW_019248281.1:57068-58949 GCF_002742605.1 Olea europaea var. sylvestris | reverse complement strand
CTTTTGGTGGTTTCCATATTCCATCCTCTTCTTCATCCCAATCATAGGGCTAATCAGCAGGGAAAAACAAATAATTGAGTAAAATGTATTCTCTTTATTTCATGTATTTGCCAAGAGTAGCACACAGACAAACAGAATTACTAGTGTTTCAAGCATGTTTAAGGCAACAAAAGAAAAATGTGCATGTAAGCACCTAGGTCATATATAATAAAAAATAAATTAAAGATGAAACAAGAGAAGAACACATTAAATAAAACAAAGCTCAGTCAAATGCGTAAGATAAGTTATTACAGAAAAGAACGAGCTCCAGTAAATCAACTAACCTTTTTTGCTTTTGGATCTGGTATTTCTCGTGGAATAGAATCATAACCCTGCAATATGATACATACATAAAATTGAATGATGAATATCATTGATCAACTTCAGGAAAGCCACTAAATTCTGTTAAGTACAATACCTCAGGTTTGACTTCATTTGGATCATCTATATATTCTCGATCATCCCAGTCTTCAGGCTGTCATAAAAGTTTGGGATATAAGAATAGTGTTTGTACAAACTAATACATGTACACACACACACACACACACATGCACGTCAATTGAAAGAAAATGGAAGCTACAATTTTAAATTATATGAAAGTATTAAATAAATAATTATAATTATAATTAATAATTGACATAAATATTTAAATGTTTAATAGATAATACAGGCTCTGAAAATACTGTGGAAAAAAAGAAAATCAAAGATTACGGCCCTAAATTAGATTCATTAAGAAGTGGAAGAATTTATCAGCCAAAGATAACCTTTTTGGCATTCACAGCTTTAATCTTGCGAGGAGGAAGGATATCCCAGTCTGTGTACATGCTTCCAGAATCTCTTTCTCGACCATCAATCAGTACACTATATGTTGCATCAGGACGAAGAATAAATGTATAAAAATGGGTTAACTTGTCTGTTTCACATTGCAGATCCTTCTTGATGGGGTAATTTTGGCCTTGATAGGAAAGAATAACATGAAGTTTCTTCGTCTGTGAACCACATATATCAGGTCCAAACATCAAACTGCACCCAAACAAAAGTTTCAAAAAAATAAAAGATAGAGTAGTACTGTGGGAATAAATGTCTAGGTACCCAACTCGATGGTTGGAGCTTTCTCCAGAGTTCAAAAGTTCCATGGCAGGTTTAAAATACAAACAAGTGTCCAAAGCAGAAAGTGCAAGGCTAAAATAAATGGAAAATCTAGATCAATTTGTACTAACATGTCTGTATGCCAGAAAGGATAGCAACATTTCATAATCTGAACCAAGAGAAAATCAGAACAGCATAAAATTGAACTTCAATTTTCTACCAAGGACACAATCACACCAGACGTCGAATAAACAATATATAGTTTATTTCCTATGTTTCTAAAACATTGAAGATATTCATGGATTGTCTATGGACAAAAAGATTTTTGATTGAAGACATAAAGAGAAAATCATGCTTTCATATCATATAGAACTTGGCAAAAATTTTACATAGTTCTTACACTGTCCATCCAATTTCATCAGAAGGAAAAAGTGAAGCAAGAAGTGCTAAGAGTTTGCTGTGTTTGACCATGACATTATAAGCCCTTGTTTGAGCCCCATTTTGGAGGGGAAAACGCATTTTTGTATAGTTTATTGATAAGAAATGTGTGGTTAAAAAATAAAGAAAATTTTTGGATTTGCGTGTAATATTATTTTATTGAAGAATGTACGGTTGAAATGATGAAAAACACTGTAGAATAATGCATTTTCCCCACAGAATGGACCTCAAACAAGGGCTAAATTTGACATGCAAGACAAATAAGTATATTCAAAATCGTTGAAGGCTTTTCATTAAAAAAAAAAAAAAAAAAAA
>NW_019248281.1:11190-56991 GCF_002742605.1 Olea europaea var. sylvestris | reverse complement strand
TAAAAAAAAAAAAAAAAAAAACTACAGATATGATAAAAGCAAAGGAAAAGGAAAAGAAAAAGTAAAAAAATTAGATTTCAAATCAATCATTTAGCTGTAACTCTATGAACCAAAGAAAATATTTATCTGCAACTGCTATTGTGAAGTTAAGCAGAATCCTCGGGTGATATGATATCTATACATATCATGGCATTTTCTCAAATTTCTACATCTTAAGATTAATCTGAACTGCACAAGGCCTTATCCTGTGCCACGATTTAATACGAATTTATAAGAATAGTACTACTAAATGAAAATTTAGTGAAATGAAGTTTATAAATGGTTGTAACATCAAGCCACATGCCTTGAACGGTACCTAAGGGAATGAAAGAGCACAAAAAATATCACAGATGCAAGGATAGGTAAGAGGAATAAAATCTGAATTGTAGCCTTATTCACATAAAATTTGTGCAAGAATTTGCTAAGGCTGTTCAAATCACAAACTGCAACAGCACAAATGTTTTAGAGACAGAAAGAGGAATTGACATTGCATGCATTCAAACCTGTAAGGTGTGTCACCACCAAATTTCTTTTGGTTAACAAATCCAGATAGAAGCTTGATATAACCCCCACCACATTCTATGTCCTGTTCAAATCTTATGGAATATTGGAGGACCAATGTTCTATTTTTGTTGCTGAATTCTGGTATCTTAGCAGATATGGCAAAATGCCTAGCATCAGTAGATGTCTGAATGCCTGAAAACATTCAAAATAATCAGAGACATTTAGATTTCATATTTATAGAGTGATAAACTCATTAGTAGAACAAATCAAATGTGAAATTTACAATCCTGGGGTCATTGAGATCCATTAAATTTGAAATGTATTTATTGAAATAGGACAAAAAAGTCAATAATGTTAAAATGGGCGGCTTGGTAAAAATTCTCGAATCTTTAACTCGACATTGCTTATTTAAAATTGATATTAGAATATGTTACATTAAACTTGAGTTTTATCTTTGATATGTACACAGTGAGCAGCCTTCAATTCAATCATTCTTTATCTTTAATTCAAAACCTATCTATGTTCGTTAAAAGTACAAAATTATCCACATCATCACCAATTATCACCCGTGAATTCAAGGATACATAGCTTCCTGTCTTTCTTAATTCAAGATATGTTACTTGGACTCAGGAACAAGTAAATATGTCTAAATGTTGGGTTAATTGGAACTCTAGATTTTGGTTACATGGACATACCAAAAACATTAATTCTTATTATTGATGACAGAAAATGCTAAAACCTCCACATCAATCTCCAAGTAAGATTCTCGCCTCAAACACCGCTAAACAAACACAATTAACTGAAGCAAGCATGTTCAGCCTTCCAAAGAAAGGGTGTAAATAGCGTACCACAGTCCATACCAAAGTCACACATGAAACAATTGCATTTAGAAACAAATTGAAACAGTTTTGGCTCAATGAAATATGTGTGTGTGGGAGTGTGATGGTCGCCAACTTATGTAAAGAAGAATGGGATTGTCCATAAGTTGTAGGTTCTAGGCAAGGACAAGTAACGGCCAGGGAGTATGCAATAGTTACCATCTCTTCTTCTTTAAGATCTAATCATTTCTTTTTAAATTAAATGCAACTATATGCTTTCCTCTTTTTCATAAGAATCTTCCTTATTCCTTTTTTATTTCTCTCAATTTAGCCAAAACAGATCCCCTTGTACTTGGGCTTTCACATTACAGATTAAATCACAAAAGAGCATGATAATCTCTTCTCTTTATTCACATGAAAAAAGATGTCTAATATTGTATTACAATCAAAACTATTCAAAATGCAAGTGATATACATATGAAAAGCTATATAACTAATTTACATCTTGAATACAGTTCCTGATTATATGGCCATTGCTTTATATTGGACAAGTGTCTGGCACCCATGTCCAAGTATCAAGCATCCGAGACTGCTACTTAAGCATTTTAAAGGGGTTTGACAAGATGGAGGAACGAAACATTCAAGTGTTGCATAGGATTTAATCACACGCTGCAAACTCTAAACAGACTAACCGATTTTCTTCAAGTTCATACATTACACAATTAAAGATTATAAAGTTAAAGAAATAAAACCTTTATCATCAGGATCACCGGACCACTTCCCTGCAGTGTGCTTAAAAGAGCCTGCTTTCCCTTCACTCCTTTTCCAATCTGACTTCACCCACCTACTCTGCCACCCATCTTCTCACAGCAATAAAACAAAATACACATTAATCCATACATTCACTTAAATGGATGATAAAACTAAAACAGCATCTAATATACTTCAATCCTCAAAACCATACCAGAAAACACAACCAACATTAAAGATAAAAAACTATAGCAATGGGTAAAGTTTCTGGATTAATTAGTTCCAAGAACCCTTAATTTTATCAACAAATCTTGGTTGCTCACATATCTAATTACATGTAAAAGATAAGAACTTAAATCAACCGGTTAAGCACAAAGCATAAGATCGAATCATAAAAACCTCAAACTAGATCGCGAACGATCCACAAGAAAATTAATCTAATTTAAGCCCAGATATTAAATGATAGTACCAAAGATTTGTAATTACTAATATGGTATTAGCATGTAATTAAATTAAAAATGCAAAGATTCTTACCTTCAAAACGCTCTTCAAAAATGATTTCAGCAAGGGAAGAGCTGAAGAGTGAAAATAACACTAGTAGAATTTGTACTATATGTTTGTTCCTAAACTGAGGAGCCATGTTGGGTTCACTGCTACTTGCAGTTGCAGAGCTAATTATAGAAAGTAGGTTATACATTGACCCAAGTCTTGAGGTTTATTTACGGTCATGACCCTTATAATGATTTCTTTATCGACCTTCGAATTTTCTCATTTTGCACGTAGGTTTGTCCAATGGGATTCCTTCTTGTAATTTCTATGGGTCCGTTGCGGTCAACTCCCATTTTCATTTTTAATTGACTTGCTAAATTTCTAGTAATTTTTAATTTGAATTTTTTAGATTGTTTTTTATGTGAGATCTAGATGTCTTAATTTAGCCCATGTTTGATCCCCATTAAATTAAATTTCATTTTTCTCTCTCCTATTTTCAACCACACAATCTTTCATAAAATAATAGTACACGTAAATCGAAAACTTTTTCATCTTTTTCAACCACTCATTTTTCTAAAAAATACTATTCTCCCCATTTTCATTTTCAGGTAATGGAGATCAAACAGGGGCTTAATAGCTTAGAAGAAAATTTGTAAACAAGGACCAAGCTATCTTAACAGAGAGGATTTGACACCCTTTCTATCATACACTCATAATAGGAGGTGGGTGAGTGCACTTTTTTTTTTTTTTTTNNTAAATTGGGGGGGGGGGGTGCCCTTTTTTTTTTTTTTTTATTCAAGCGAGTTGCACTCGGGTTCCATCGCATGTGAGTGAATGTCAACTAAGATGTCAAAATTTTTCTGGCAAATAAGCTTTATTCTATAAACAATAAGAGGTCTTTAAGCTAATAAAATTCTAATTTCTACTCTGCATCAAGGAAAGATGTGATGATTAGTTAAAATTTTAACTGTCGAAATTGTAAAAGCATTATATATTTGTCTTAACTCATGTTTGGTAAAAATTAAAATTAAAATTTTAATTTAAGTCAAAGTTGACAATTAATTTTAACAATGTTTTTCATGTGATCTATAACTTTTCAACCCCACATTTCATCAACTTCTATTAAAATCTATTAAAAATCTGATTTTAATTTTCACTAACGAGAAGCTTAATTTTTATTCACATCTTATATTAAAGTTATAAAATATAAAAGGACAATTGCAATTTTTTTTTTTTGTTTTTAATTCAAGTATGTCAATGAAAGGTATCGAAGCTAGGGGTTGAGCCGCCCTCTCCATCTCATCTCATGCCCTATGGAACTTCAGGGGTTCGGGACGGAAGATTAAAATATCTTCATTTCTTTTCGTGTTTTCATATTTACATTTTTATTATTTTTTTATATTATTAAAAAATGATTTCAATTCCAAAAATAAAAATTAAGAGTCATGATGAAAATCGCACCCCACCATTATTTCCCGATGGGTCGAGGTCGGGCTAAATATTTTGAGTTTTTCTATCTGCGACCAATGTGGCGCCCCCTATTTGAACAGGGAGTTGTTCAAGTAGCATGATTCAAATATTTTACCATCCTAAAATTATTTATAAGGTTCGTAATATAAATATCTTTCAAATAAATTTTAAATTGAGCAAAGAACCGAACCCCACGCATGGGCTGGGAAAGTAATCTTGTAATATTTCCAAGAATTAGGGTTATTTTGGCTTGACTTATCTCAAATGACCTTGGCTTGCCGAGTTGACTTTCGTCTTCGCAGTAGTTTCCTAAGTACCATTTATATTCAATTTAATTTAAGCCAATAAAAGTGCGCTTGTTTGGTGTTTTTTATGTCCTTTCGCAAGTCTTATATGTAATTAATAAATAAATAAAAATTTAAATTTTATAAAATATATAAATAAAAATAGAGTTTTGACCAACTTATGAGCAATGATGATCTTTGCAAACATACACAAAAATAAAAAATAAAATACTTAATTGCTTTAGTAATGGGGTGTTTGAGAGATATTTTTATGTAAAAATGTATTTTAAAATAATAACTTAATGGAAAGTGTGTGGTTGAAAAATAAGGAAATTTTTTTGATTTACGTGTAATATTATTTTAATAAAGAATGTGTGGTTAAAAAGAAGAGAGAGAAAAATACATTTTGAAAAAATGGGTACCAAACGGGGACTAAAATTAGCCCCTATTTGATTTAAATAAAAATTAATTTTTTTAATTTAATAACAAATTTTGATAAAAATTGATGAAATATGTGTTGAAAAGTCATCAATCACTTGATATGTGTGATTATAATTTAATTATTGACTATAACTTAAATTTTAATAGGTTTTTTTAGATGAGCAAAAGGAGCTTATTTAAAAATAGATTATTTAAGCTCAGCCAACAACACTTATATATACAAAAAGCTACTTTGTAATTATTTTTTTGACAGCTACAATCAAGAATTCATTAATGTAAATCATCATGATCAACAAAAGAAAATAAATAATGGAACATTGTCTTCCAGATATGTGCAATCGAAAAAGAAATAGCAAAAGAGGCGAGTTTGTGAACAACTTTGTCTCCCCTCTAGAGGTATAAAGCAACACGAGCCATATTATTTCCCGATGGGTCGAGGTCGGGCTAAATATTTTGAGTTTTTTTATCTGCGACCAATGTGGCGCCCCCTATTTGAACAGGGAGTTGTTCAAGTAGCATGATTCAAATATTTTACCATCCTAAAATTATTTATAAGGTTCGTAATATAAATATCTTTCAAATAAATTTTAAATTGAGCAAAGAACCGAACCCCACGCATGGGCTGGGAAAGTAATCTTGTAATATTTCCAAGAATTAGGGTTATTTTGGCTTGACTTATCTCAAATGACCTTGGCTTGCCGAGTTGACTTTCGCCTTCGCAGTAGTTTCCTAAGTACCATTTATATTCAATTTAATTTAAGCCAATAAAAGTGCGCTTGTTTGGTGTTTTTTATGTCCTTTCGCAAGTCTTATATGTAATTAATAAATAAATAAAAATTTAAATTTTATAAAATATATAAATAAAAATAGAGTTTTGACCAACTTTTGAGCAATGATGATCTTTGCCAAACATACACAAAAATAAAAAATAAAATACTTAATTGCTTTAGTAATGGGGTGTCTGAGAGATATTTTTATGTAAAAATGCATTTTAGAATAGTAACTCAATGGGAAGTGTGTGGTTGAAAAATAAGGAAATTTTTTTGATTTACGTGTAATATTATTTTAATAAAGAATGTGTGGTTAAAAAGAAGAGAGAGAAAAATACATTTTGAAAAAATGGGTACCAAACGGGGACTAAAATTAGCCCCTATTTGATTTAAATAAAAATTAATTTTTTTAATTTAATAACAAATTTTGATAAAAATTGATGAAATATGTGTTGAAAAGTCATCAATCACTTGATATGTGTGATTATAATTTAATTATTGACTATAACTTAAATTTTAATAGGTTTTTTTAGATGAGCAAAAGGAGCTTATTTAAAAATAGATTATTTAAGCTCAGCCAACAACACTTATATATACAAAAAGCTACTTTGTAATTATTTTTTTGACAGCTACAATCAAGAATTCATTAATGTAAATCATCATGATCAACAAAAGAAAATAAATAATGGAACATTGTCTTCCAGATATGTGCAATCGAAAAAGAAATAGCAAAAGAGGCGAGTTTGTGAACAACTTTGTCTCCCCTCTAGAGGTATAAAGCAACACGAGCCATAATTCACCTGATTCAAGAACAACAAAATCTTATCGAATAGTAGCATTTGGGACAAAATTAAAATCAGAAATTGGACTCCGCACACATATCGTTGATTATATTAAGAACATATTTAATTCATTAAACCTAGTGATAGACAAAATTCATCAGGCGAAATCTATTAGTCCTTTTCAATCTTATTTATGTAAAATAGCACTATACCGCAAGCATTAGCCACGACAAAGGGAAACTAGGTAAGGGAAACAAATGGTCCTTCGGAAACTTCTCAATTGCGAACATCCACAGAAATAATACTATCAACCAAGCATGATCGATTACAATGTCGCTAAAATCTTTTTGTAAGTTCAAGGACTCGAGAATGGTAGAAGTCTTGAGGCTAAAATATCAGCCGAATTCAGCAAATGTGCAGGTCAATTTCTGTAAAAGTTTATATCAATTTTGACTAAAATAAAGCTTAGTTAGTAAAATGACACTTTGCTATAATTCGAGAAAAGTGTATTTGGGTAAATAGTAGCAAATATCCCAAATCTTTCATGTTATTCGAAAATTCATCCTCGACCTTTGGGAAGTTGAACTACTAATTCACATGGAATATTTTCTTCCATTTTCATTAATCAACCCATTTGACTAGCAAATTGAAAAAAAAAAAAATCATAATTAAAAACAAAAGGAAAAAAAATGAATAGATGAAGGTCTAGATGCTTTTCAACGGCAACATTTGATGATTATCATATTATGTTCATGTGATTTTTCCTATTTGAGTTCTTTGTGATGGTAATTTTGAAATACGAACACATAAAAGTGAATAGTATTTTTCAGTTTCGTGCATGTTACTTTGGTAGACCTGTCCATGGCAATGTGGAAAAAAATGGTATCTACTTGTCAACTCTAAGAAAGATATTGGAAAAATGACATGACAACCATGTAGTGGAAGTGATAATGATAGGGCTTAGGCTAGAATATGATGACGTTTTTTAATTTTTTAATTCTTTTATTTTGTTTTTTGTTTGATAAATGTTTTATTTATTATTTATTTTTTTTGTTTTTTTTCAATTCGTTAGTCAAAACTGACTAGCATTGACTGATAGAAAAGTAGATATTCATTTGAATGAATGAAGTTAATTTTCCAAGTTAGAAGCACGTATTGGGTCCGTTTGATTGTAAGAATGAAATTTGGGTGGAAAGAAAACGAATTTTAGGGAATTGAATTGCTAGAACTTGTTTTTCTGAGAATTGTTAATTAATGTGTTTGATTGGTATAATTTTTTACATGAAAAATGTTGAAATTTTTAATCTTTTGGTGTTCATTTGGTTTTATTTTTCATGAAAATGGTCGATTAAAGGGACAAAATTTGTTACAATTGAAGAGAGAATTTATTCCAATTCCCAAAAAAAAATCTTCTGATTTTCAACAAAACCAAGGAAATTGCACGTGTCGGGAAGGGATGGAAAAGAAATTGTCAAGAAAATTATTGTCATCAAACATGCCAAAATGTGGAAACCCATGGAATATCAGTCAAATCAAACAGGCCCGTATTGTAAAACGTGGTGTTAAAACCCTTTTTTTTTGGAAGTGAAAAAACGTTTCATTTAATTGGCCACTTGGCGTGCTAGCATTGGTTACTTTTGCACCCACATTTGTGATTTCTCCTGTGTGATCTAGAACGTTGGTTTAGATCAGTGGCTAGAAATGGATAATCTGTTTTTACTTGGTTGACTCGAGGGGTCATTTGTGAGAGATATATGAGTTGTAAAGTTTTCATCTCTGGTTTTTTTTCTCTCTCGCTCTCTCTGTTCTTCGAGGTTTTTCTCTATGTGATACTTGCAATATTCGTCTTTGGTTGAAATGACCTTTCGTTTGGTTTTGGGATTAGAATCAAAGTTATATATGGGGCTTTGTGCCTACTGTATTCAATGTTTTAGGATTTGTTTGAGCCGATAAATTTGTACAGTAGGGCAATGAAGGTTTCTTTTGATTCTTGTATAGTATAGGCCACTTTTTGGGGAAATCCTTTGGATTGATGACTTTGTGTAGTTTGAGTCTTGATTGTACTAATCTTTAACTCTCTGAGAGTTCTTTGCACGTTGTAACAGTCTCATTTTACTTCTGAGCCTCCCAGATTAGGCTTAGCCAAACTAGGTGAACAATTCTGATGTTGTTTATATTTTTGTGTTGTGTTTGCGTTGTTTCATTTTTCTGCAATTTGTCTTCGATTGGGTAACAAAATCCCAACAAAACTGGTATCAAAGCCTCGTAAGGCATGGATAAGTCATCTATGTAATTTGATTTAAGTTTTTTGTCATATTGATACGTTTCTTGATCTGTGCAATACAATAACTCGAACTAAAATGAGTTTTCTGGAGGCTAGGGTATGGGGTCCAATTTTGAATTTTGCACTGGAGGTTGTTTTAATATTGTTATACACAGTATTTGGTAAATTTTTGTTCCAATACAATTTACAGAAAATTAAATTATGATTTAATTGTTGATATGTAAATCTATGATACTGTGATTTGATTTATTCAAGAATTGAATAAATTGTTCAATTGGAATAGGAACACGTTTAAGATTTCAGTTTTTTTTATCTTGATTGATTGGTACTATCTTCTTGTTGCTATTGCAGTCTGTGCATATCATATTACTGTTATTTTTCATTCTGAAATCAGCTTACTTGTCATTAACTGCAAAACTATCTTTCAAAACTTTTCCTGCAACTGAAGTGATTTCTCATATTAAGAATGACTTATGTCAATGAGCAAGAATCATCCTTTTTATAGAACCTGCAATGGGTTTGAAAGTCGAATTAACACAATTCGATGAAAATGGATATTATTCCATTTGGAAGTAGAAAATGAGGGCCACATTAGTCCAACAAAGGATTGCTAAAGCCCTGGATGATCCTGAAACGTTTCATGTTGAATTGAAAGCTAAGCCTTATGAATTCTAAATACGAATGAAATGACATATAGTTATATCATATTGCACTTATCAGATTATATAGTTAGATAAGTTGAAGATACTAAAACTTCTAGAGCCTTATGGACTGTATTAAATGCTTTATTTCTGACTAAGACACTGCCTAATAAGATCTACCTTTTACAGAAATTGTTTGTTTCAAAATGGACCTGGGAAAGACTTGGAAGCTAATTTGAGTGATTTTAGCATTCTGGTTAAAATCCTTGCACATAATGATAAGAAATTTGAGGATGGAGATCTTGCAGTGATCCTTTTTAATTCACTACCTGATTTTTATAAGGATGTAAAAATGCGATAAAATAGTCAAGAGATGACCTAACACAAACTATCCTCACTAATGCTCTAAGATCTTGGGAATTGGAGGTTAAGAGAGAATCTAGAATAAGTTCAAGAAATGAGAGTATGTTTGTAAGAGGAAGAACCGAGAAGAAGAAAAATAACATCAACAACAGAAGATCTAAATCGAAATCCAGAACTAAATCTAAATAAAGAGATAAAAGCAATAAGAAATGTCACCATTGTAGGAAGTTAGGGCACTTTAAACGAGATTCCTTTGAATGGAAGAAAAAAACTAAAGGATCAAAATAATTGAGAATTTAATAATTATGCCGTTGGTTCTGAATTGGACAGGCTCCTTGTAATGATTGTGTCTAATGAAGAAGTTGACAAGGATTGGATCTTTGGATTCAGGGTGTACATTCCATATGCATCCTAATAGATCTTGGTTTAATAATTACAAAGAAATTGAACCCTGGAAAGTGTACATGAGTGATAATAACTCTCAAAGTATTCTTGATATTGGTGACATTTTCATTGGGATGTATGATGACATTGTCGGGCAATTGAAAAATGTTAGACATGTCCCAAACCTGAAAAGAAATCTCATCTCTTTGGGAATTATTGAAGACGATGGACATTCTTTCAAGTCTGATAATAATGCTTTAATAGTTATGAAGGGATCTTTGGTAATTTCTAAAGGACCGAAAAGAAATGGATTGTACTATCTTATGGGAGAAATTGTTACTACACGAGATGCTAAATCTTTAACCATAATTGAAAACAAATTAGAATTGTGGCATAATAGAATGGGACATATAGGAAATAAGGGTTCTCAAGTATCTAAGTAATCAAAAATTACTTGGAAAAGATATGATTGAGCCTCTTGAATTTTGTGAACATATGTGTTGGGCAAGTCACATAAAGTGAGCTTTGAGACTGGGACACATACCACATCTAATCCCCTAGACTATGTCCACCCGAATTTGTACGGACTAGAGAGTCAACTTTTTGGAGGGAATAAGTATCTCCTTTCTATAGCTGACGACTACTCAAGAAAGGTTTGGACTTATCATTTGAAATGACTTATCCTTTGAAATCAAAATCTGAGACATTTCAAAAATTCAAAATTTGGTTAAGGATGGTTAAGAATCAACTTGATAAGAAGTTAAAAACTCTAAGAACATATAATGGTTTAGAATTTTGTAATGTTGAGTTTGATAACTTCTGTAAACAAAAAGGAATTGTAAGACATAGGATCGTTAAGCACACACCTTAACAGAATGTGCTCCCTGAAAGAATGAATAAAACTCTAATGATCAAGGTTAGATGTATGCTAATCAGTTCTGAATTAGCTAACGGTTTTTGGGCTAAGGCTGTGACTACAAGTGCTTATCTTATAAATCAATCTCCATGAGTTCTGTTGGATTTAAAATTCCACTAGAAATTTGGACTGGAAAGCCCAAAAACTTTTCTCACATTAGAGTGTTTGGATGTACGGCATATGCACATCAAGTTGAAGAAAATTAGACCCTAGAGCTACTAAATGTACTATGCTTCGGTACCCAGAGGTGTGAAAGGGTACAGGTTGTGGGAGTACAAGGCATCAAGATCATTAATAGTAGAAATGTGATATTTAATGAATCTGAAATACCCTGTATAAAGAATAAAATTGATAATCCAAAAGAACAAACTAAAGAGATTACTTCACGGAGCGAGGTGAAGCTAGCAAAGCTACACCCAACTCAACAAGAGAATACTGAAGCTGGTGTGAAACAATTTGATTAAAATGTTGTTAACACGGATGAAGGTGAAGAAGTTCCACCTCAAACTGAGGTTGAGACTAAAATAGAAAACCTAAATGTTCTCAACATCGAGACAAGTGCTCAAGACTATCAATTGATTAGAGATAGGGAAAGGAGGCAAGTCAAACCAAATCCAATATATGAAATAAATAACTTGACTGACTTTGCCCTTATCTCAAGTGAATTTTTAGACTATTCAGAACATTTATCTAACAAAGAGGCCTTGAATAGCTCTAAATTTGATAAATGAAAAGATTCAATGAAAGAAGAAATGAAATCTTTACTTGAAAATAACATATAAAAATTAGTAAAGAAATCTAAAACTCAAAGAGTTGTTCAATACAAGTGGATTTTCAAACTAAAGGATGAGATTGCGTCATCTGACCCGTTGAGATATAAAGCTAAACTTGTAGCCAAATGCTTTACTCAAAAGAAGGGCGTTGACTATATTGAGATTTTCACTGATTGTCAAATACATGACCATAAGATTGATTCTTGCACTAGTTGTTCAATTCAATTGGGAAATTGAACAATTTCTAGATGCTTTTTTGAATGGTGAGTTAGATTATGAGATCTATTTAGTCAACCCCAAGGGTTTGAGGTGAAGGAAAAGGAAGATTATGTTTGCAAGTTGCAAAAATCATTATATGGGCTCAAACAAAATCCAAGACAATGATACATTAGATTTGGCACATGTGTTGAAGATTGATTTCAAAAGAAGTGAATATAACCACTGTCTATACTATAGTAATGCTGGGTTTGGTAGGGAGGTATATTTACTTATATACGTTGATGACATGCTATCGGCAGCTATAGCAAAGTTGAAATTTTGAGATTTAAAAATCTTCTAAAATCTGAATTTGATATGAAAGAATTGGGAAATGTCAAAAAAAAAATTGGGAATGGTTATTAACAGAAATAAGCAAGAGAATATTTTAACTATAACACAAAGTGCTTACGTAAACAAGTTATAACAAAAGTTGACATCAAAGAAGCTAAGCATGTGAATATACTCCTTACAATCTATATGAATCTATCATCATCTCAATGACCTAAAACTGAATTTGAAATGAAAGAAATGAAGAATATCTCATATGCTAATGCCATAAGATCATTATGTTTTCTATGATCACTACTAGGCCTGATTTATCTTATGCTATAAGTTAAGTAGATTCATGTCTAATCTAGGAAAACCTCATTGAGTTGGGTTAAAATGGCTTCTAAAATACATAGCAGGGACATTAAATATAGGATTGGTGCTTGAAAAGAGATCCGAACATCTTACTTTAAAGGGGTATGTGGACTCGAACTTTGCTAGTGATAAAGACCAAAGAAAGTCTATTACCGTCTATTTTTTCACGCTAGGTGATAATTGCATCACATGGAAGTCAGAGCTTCAACCTATTATCACATTATCTAGCATGAAGGCTGAATATGTGGCAATAACCAAATCTATAAAAGAGATTATCTAGTTAAAGGGAATTTCGAGATAATTGATTTTTTTTTACAAGAAACGCCCATTATTTTCACAGATAGTTAGAGTGCTTTGCTTTTATGTAAAAATTCTATTTATTATAAGAGATCTAAGAACATTGAGGTGAAGTGCCACTTCATACAAGAAAAAATTGCATGTGGTAAAGTTATACTTGAAAAAATTCATACCGATGTGAACCCATATGATATGGAAACCAAAATTCTAAATTTTGATAAGTTTAAATCATGTTTATCTTTACTATATATTGATATGAGTTAATCTTTTGCGGGTACATAGAGCAATGATGTATGGTAAAATCACCATCATGTGCATTTGTAGCAGCTAGAGAGAGTGATGGGTTTGAGAACCAAAGTGATGATTGTAAAACGTGGTTCTAAAACCCCTTTTTTGGAAGTGAAAAATTGTTTCATTTAATTGGCACTATAAAGGAGAGAAATCATCAACCACCAAGGCGATATACAAGCTCAGTTTACCAAAATATGAATCAATACCAAAGCAAATGACCCAAGAACACCACAAAGGTTTCACCTATGGTTGCTAAGCCTTTTGCCACTTAGAGAACACCATAAAGGGGAGAAATATGCCCAAGATATATGCACTAAAGAAAATGGCAGAAGGTGAAGGTGGTGAGGCCGAGAGAGATCACGCAGGGAGGAGAAAAAGAGACACCAAGTCTTGTTCCTTCAAAGTGGCGTGAAGACCAAAGAATATATATTGGTCCAAGTCACAAAATATGGTAAGTTAAGTTTTATGTAATGGGTCAAGGTTCAATAAGATATAAGTGGACAATAGTGTAGGCCTCGAAACTAGCTAGCCATCCAAGTAGGTAAAAACATGGCCCATCAGCAACGCAATTTAATTGGTTGCTTCAAAATGGTCCAATCTCTTCTTGGTCGGGTCGTTACAATTTGATATTGATTTACTGCTCAGTCATATATCAATCGTCGACTGATAATTAATAAACGGTTTACATCATCACCCAGGAGGTGATTTGATAACAATATGTCCAACAACCCTCACTTTGGTGTCAAAAGACCTGCAAAAAGAATGTTTCCCATTAGTGACACCTCTAACGAAAAATCAATAAAATTGAAAATCATTTACTTGTACCAATGTTTAGAAGTTCCTTGCAACTTCTAAACTTTACCAGTGGCAGTACCTTCGTGCCCATATCGGAAGGGTTATAGTGTGTGTGGACCTTTTCAAGTCTTACCACCTCTTGAAATAATATTTCTCTAATGAAGTGGAGTCTAACATCAATGTGTTTAGTGCACTCGTGAAAAACGAGATTCTTGCATAAATGTATAGATGACTGACTATCAGAGTACACTATCACATAATCATTCAAGACACATAGTTCATGGAGTAGGCCTCTAAGCCATATAGCTTCTTTAATAGCTTTAGTGGTGGTAATATATTCTGATTTTGTAGTGGATAGTGCAACAATGTGATGTAATTGTGATTTCCAACTAACACATGAATTAGATAAGGTAAACACGTAAGACGACGTCGATATCCTACCATCCCTATCTCCTCCTTAATCAGCATCAACAAAACCCTTCAATTGTATACCTTCTTTATTAGCGCTGAGCTTTAAACCTATGTCACTCGTACCCTTCAAGTACCTTAATAGCCACTTTAACGCTTCCCAATGTTCAGGGCCCATATTAGCCATGTACCTACTGAGAGTACTAATAGAAAAACCTAAATCTGGTCTGGTGTGAACCATCAAATACATTATGGAATCAGTCACATTAGAGTAAAGCACTTTACTCATATATTCTACTTCACGCTTATTGCAAGGCAATTGTTCTTTTGATAAAACAAAATGATTAGCAAGAAGCAACGTGACAGGTTTACAATCACTCATATTAAATTTCTTCAATATTTTAGATATGTATGGAGACTGATGCAAGAACATGACGGAATTTGACCTATCTCTTTCTATTTCCATGCCTAGGATTCTCTTAGCCTTACCTAGGTCTTTCATGTCAAATTCACCACTTAGTTTTATTTTTATATTATTATCCACTTAGAGTAAGAACTTATCAAGAGCATGTCGTCCACATAGAGCAACAAAAATAGATAATTATCGTCAGTCTCATCGTGTTGAAAATACAAGCAGTGATCAAATTTACTTCTTTGGAATCCTATAGTGAATACAAAGGAATCAAACCTCTTGTATCACTGTCTAGGAGATTGTTTTAAGTCATACAAGGACCTTCTCAGAAAACACACATAATTAAGTTTTGACTAATCCTTAAAACCTTTTGGTTGATTCATGAAGATTTGGTCATCAAGCTCATCATGTAGAAAAGCAGTTTTTACATCAAGTTATTCCAGTTCTAAGTCAAAATGCACAATCAAGGCAAGCATGACCCTAATAGTGGTGCACTTAACAACTGGTGAAAAAATCTCATTATAATCAACACTCTCCTTTTGTGTGTAACCTTTAGCCACTAATCTAGCTTTAAACCTTAAGGGTTCCGAGCTACTAGTACCTTCTTTAACCTTAAAGACCCATTTGTAATCGACGATCGATTTGTTCTTAGGCCTAGGTACTAGCTCCCAAGTCCGATTTTTTTCTAGAAAACTCATCTTTTCTTTCATTGCCTTAAACCACTCTTTAAATTGATCACTACCTATCGCCTCTTCAAAGGTTTTTTGCTCTTTATCAACTAGTTCTTCATAACTAGCATAGGCGAAAGCTAATTCAGATTTAAAACCGAACCTTCTAGGTTCTCTCGTCCGTCTCCTCCCTCTATCCCTAGCTAGATTATAATTAGCTAAGAGATTTTCTTTCTCAGGGTGTTCTTCTATCACTACTTAGTTATCGTTCTCCACTTCAGGTTCCTGAACTTGAATCTCCGCCTCATTAGGAGTGGTAGGGGTAAGTGTATTAAGTTTTCCTAACTCCACCTTAAACCAACCTCTCTCTTCACTTGTTTCAGTTTCACCCATAGGTTCGATTTTCTCTTTAATATACGGCATCTCATTCTTGTTAAATGTGACATCCTTACTCACGATGATCTTAACCCCCTTTTGATTTCTATCCCATAATCTGTATCCCTTAACACCTTCGGAATACCCTAGAAAGACGCACTTTCTAGCTCTAGGTTCTTGCTTTCCCTCACTTTGATGAGAAAATGCGACACAGCCAAAGGTTCTAAGCATAGAATAATCACTCAGTTTACCTGACCATCTCTCATGCGGAGTGTCACCATTCAATGCAGCAGATGGAGTCAAATTAATCAAATAACAAGCAGTCATAACAGCCTCATCCCAAAAGGATTTGGGAACACCAGAACTTAACATCATGCAACACACTTTATCAAGTATGGTTCTATTCATCCTTTCAGCTACCTCATTTTGCTAGGGAGTGTAAAGAACAGTCTTAAGTCTAGTTATGCCATTTTCTTTACACATACTATCAAATTCCATGTTGCAAAACTCTAGGTCATTATCTGTCCTTAAAATTTTGATTTTCTTGCCAGTTTGATTTTCCACTTATCTCTTCCAGTTATTGAAGTTATGGAAAGTCTCAGATTTATCTTTCAATAGATAGACCCATACTCCTAGTATAGTCATCGATAATAGACAGAAAATACATATTCCCACCCGACGTGGGATTACTAGTAGGACCCCACAGATCAAAATACACATATTCAAGCATGCCTTTAACTTTATGAATACTCGTGGAGAATGAAGTTTTATGATGCTTACCAAGTACATAGTGATCACAAAATGACAAATCTGACACACAGTCATTACCAAATGCACATTTTTCATTAAGTAGCTTAAATCCCTTAATACCTATTTGTGCAAGTCTATTATGTCATGTGTGTGTGTGTGTGATCAATCTTGACAGAAGAGATAGAAGAGTTCAAACCTCTAATCATTTCCCCAGTAGTGATATAAATGTCATTTTTCTTAGTCCCTTAATGGAAACTAAAGCACCCTTAATCATTTCTAGCATACCATTTCCAATTTTACCAGTGAAATCATCCTTTTCAAGCCTCCCAACTGAATATATATAACATCTTTTAACGTATACACAAAACCCGTGTCAAATTTTACATTTATGTCCCAATTCCAGCAATAGTATAGGCAAAATTATCACACAGCACAACATGCCCAACATTAGATTCATGCAAGTTATAAAACCAATTCTTTTCAGACGTCAAGGGGAACGATGCACCAAAATCAAGTATCCACTCATGCATGCGAGAATTATCAGTTAGATTCAATTTAGCAGTGTCTGCAACTAGACTTGTAAGCATATATACCTTATCGTTATCTATCTCAAATGTAGAGGATAACACGTTTACCTCATCTCTCTCATTAATCTTTAACTTGCCTTTTTCTTTATGGTAATCTTTTATGAAATGCTCTGTGTTTCCATAGCCATAGCAATTTCTGGCCTTCGTTCTAAATTTTGATCTAGATCTACCCTTGTCCTTCTTTTTCCATCCATTGCCACTTGACTCGCCACCACTTTGATATCTATTATGACTATTTTGCTTAAATTGAGTTCTACCTGGCATCATATGTAACCCACCGCTCCTCTTATCGTGTTTTTCAGCCCTAATTTCCATTTCTTTACTCCTAAGGGTGTTAATGACAATTTCAAGTGTCAACGTACCTCTATCTTATTTAATGACGTTCTTAACTTCTTTATTGAAATCAGGGATCGCATTGAGCAAAATTATAGATTTATAAGTTTCGGACACAGCCTCATCACAATTAACTATATCTTGCACCAACTTGTTAAACACGTCTAAATTGTCATCGAGATCCATTGAAGGATCCATTTTAAAATTGAAAAAGTATTTGAGCAAATAACGTTTATTCGGTGTAGATTTAAGCAAATATAAGTCTTATAATTTTTTCCAAAGTTCTTTGGTGATTTTCAATTTATCCACATTTCTTAAAACGGCGTCAAACAAGTGTAAAATGATTGAGGTGTAAGCAAGCTCATCGACTTCTTTTCTCTTTGTTCTTTTGAAAAATCAGTTGAAAAATTGCCTTTAGTGGCCTTTGAAACTTTTTGTTGGACTAAAATGCCCTTCATTTTTTGTTTCCAAATAGAAAAGTCACCCTTTTCGTTAAAAATCTCCAAATCAAAGTTGTGGGTTGTCATTTTTACACAGTAGTCAAAGAGTGCACAAAACACAATCAAACCACACAAAGTAGTCTTAAGATGACAGATAATACATACCGTTCTAGATTTCCAGGGTTTCGTAAGACTCGCGATCTTAGATCAAGGGAATGTTTGAAACGGGTAAGGTCACGATAATTCTAATGAAATTAATAAGCAGCAAAAATAACAATGCAACAGAAAACTACGTCTAACAGATAATTAGTTTCACGGCAATTATATCACTACGAATTAAATACTGATTTAACTAAAAGATAAATGCTCAATCAAATAATTAAGAGCACGTAACCCTAATTTCTAGTACAAGCAACGGTTGGCAAGCAATGGCAACTCCCAAACCTAATGATCACCCCACACGATGATCTGCTAGTTCAAAAATATAAATGTTTCAGCCAATTTATCAGAGCGGACCTATCCGAGTCCGTAACTTGGAGAGATGCGAATTTGCTGCTTTAGGGCCACTACTATTCGCCCTAAAGATTCAGCAAATATAACAATTTCGATCAACAACAAATGCAGATTGAAGATAGGGGCAAAATTGTCCAATTTTTCCTACGCAACCTAAAACAATAAACCAAATACATCAAAAACGTTCAGGAGAGTGAAATAAACGAAATGGCAGAAAAAAATCACGCTGCAAGGCCTCCCACGCGCTGCCACCGACCGTCGTCGTCACCACCACGCGCTATCTCATAGGGGGTGCCTCAACCTACTAGTTATGGGTTTGAAGTCCGTTTGTCCAAAAAAGATCCGATTTGGGAGTAATTGAAGGATTTAGGTTCGGACAGTTTGAAGAATGTCGCCTCTCTCTCCATTTTGGACTATTTTAATAGAAATTAAAGCCCTAGGCTCTGATACCAGATGTAAGGGCGAGAAATCATCAACCACCAAGGCGATATACAGGCTCAATTTACCAAAATTCGAATCAATACCAAAGCAAACGACCCAAGAACACCACAAAGGTTTCACCTATGGTTGCTAAGCTTTTTTCCACTTAGAGAACACCACAAAGGGGAGAAATATCACCAAGATATATACACTAAAGAAAATGGCAGAAGGTGGAGGTGGTGAGGCCAAGAGAGATCATGCAGGGAGGAGAAAAAGAGACACCAAGTCTTGTTCCTTCAAAGTGGCGTAAAAGCCAAAGAATATATATTGGGCCAAGTCACAATATATGTTAAGTTAGGTTTAGGCCATGGGTCAAGGTCCAATAACATATTAGTGGACAATAGTGTGGACCTTGAAACTAGCTAGCCATCTAAGTAGGTGAAAACATGGCCCATGAGTAACACAATTTAATTGGTTGCTTCAAATGGTCCAATCTCTTCTTGGGTCGAGTCGTTACAATTTGGTATTGATTTATTGCTCATTTATATATCTATCATCGACTGATAATTAATAAACGATTTACATCATCGCCTGGGAGGCCATTTGACAACAATATATCCAATAGGCCCCTTGACGAGCTAGCATTGGTCACTTAAAATTGCACCTGAATTTGTGCTTTCTCTTGTGTGATCTGGAATATTAGTTTAGATCAATGGGTGGAAATGGATCTCTGTTTTTACTTGGTTGACTCAAGGGGTCATTTGTGAGAGATATACAAATTTAAAATTTTCATCTTTGGTTTTTTCTCTCCCTCGGTACTTTGAGGGTTTTCTTTGAGGGTTTTCTTTTCGTGATACTTGCAATATTCATCTTTGGTTGAAATATCCTTTCGTTTGGTTTGGGGATTAGAATTAGAGTTGTATATTGGATTTTACGCCTACTCCATTCAATATTTTAGGCTTCGTTTGAGCTCATAAATCTGTACAGTTAGGGTAGTGAAGGTTTCTTTTGATTCTTGTATAGTGTAGGCTATTGTTTTACCGTGTGTAGTTTGAGTCTTAGTTGTACAGATCTTTAACTCTCTATTGGGCAATTCTTTGCACAAAGTGACAGGCTTCTTTTTACTTCGAGCTCTCCAGATTAGGCTTGGTCAAACTAGGTGAACAATTCTGGTATTGTTTATATTTTTGCACCAGGTCTGTGTTGTTTCATTTTTTGTAATTTCTCTTTGGTTGGGTAACAAAATCCCAACACATATTAAAAAAAAGGGTTAGGGTAAATAATATGAAAGATGAGGATAACAATTTATTATACCTATAAATAAATATCACTCCAACGTCTTCGTCACTCACTCTCTAAAGAACAACTCTTGCAAATTTATACGTCGCATTCACATCATTCTCCTATACTGTCATCATCATCGTTGTTTTTCACTGTTGAAAGCTGTCCGTCCGTTGGATGTATAGATGTCACGTCGATTAGTAAGTTCACCATTTAGTCTTGTTTAATTGTATATGAATGTACGCAGCTCCTGTGTCAGGTTATTTAAAGTCTAGTTTTTTGAACTAGTGTTTTGTTCAATTTGCATGTTCTTCTCTTAGCGTTGAGACGAAATAAAAAGAAAATTTTGTTGTTGATTTTTCTTTTGGATTCTTAATTATAATTTATCTCATATGATTTTCTTCTTTTTTAATTGTCTGATATATGAATTATTTGTTTGTGAATTTCGCTTTTTGTGACACTTTAAGGAGTCTGAATTTCTCTTTT
This sequence comes from Olea europaea var. sylvestris, assembly GCF_002742605.1. Lineage (NCBI taxonomy): Eukaryota > Viridiplantae > Streptophyta > Magnoliopsida > Lamiales > Oleaceae > Olea > Olea europaea. Next base: position 36,327 of record NW_019248281.1, on the reverse strand, counting down.
GATATCCCAACAAATCTCAAACATAGGCCCATTTCAAGTATTCTATGCTTTCTGAGTGAGATCAAGGAATTTACGATGATGTAGAAACTAATAAAAACTTTTATCATTGATTCAAGGTAAGATTGTAGAGTATTTTTGCTTGAGGGCTTAGGCTGCAAAATTGCATGTGATAGAGCAATTAATAGTTATGTTGTTAAGGCGTGTTCGTATAAATTTTATGTTTTTTTCGTTTTGTGAGTGAACTTTGCTTTGTGATTTCTAATCACATAAAAAATGTTTTGAACTGTCGTTCTTCCAAATTTTAGAATCAACATTATTGGAGTTCCTTCACAGTAAATTAGTTATGGCCTGGATTTGGTTATATTTTACATAAACTTATCATGTATGTTATCATTCTTTCCATTTCAATATTATATACATGTGTAGCATAGAGGCATAGCTCAAGTTGTAAGGATTATGCCTTGTCTGGCCAATGGATTGGATTCGAACCTCATTTGGGGATGAAAGGTTGAAATCCTTTGGACCTGTTTAAAAAAAATGTAAAAAATACTATGAGGCATACACTTTTGGGAACTTGCCCTCTCCGTCTAACAACTATACATGACATGACGTTGACACTCTATGGACATATACCTAGAATGTAAAAACACGTCCAACAAACAAGTAATAGAGAAAAATAATAAATAAACATGTCATAGGCCTCCAACAAGTAATTGACATATTAAGTGCAGTGTATGATTGCAATGTTGATGAAAAGATGAATGATTTGTTGATTTAACTTATCAGTTTCTTTTATCATGTATGTGGAAGTATGGCCTTGATGATGCAATTTAGAATATACAGAGCACGATATTGGAAACTTTATCATATTTTTTTCCTTATTTCAAGGGAAAAGAGTCAATATGTTTTTTCTACTTTGCAATCATCGATTATTGCTACATTCTTATTAAATATATATTTATATTATATTAATTGAAATGATTTAGTCTTGTCATGTTTTATAATTTTCGAGAACTATCATGTTCTATATTTTGTCATATATGTGTTGATAAAATCGTATTTTTGCAATGTAGATATGAAACGGAATAGTTACTGATGTGGTTACTTTTTGCATATCCTCGAGGTATTCTTCCCAAGGACTCACATGTACCTGCTCATCACATGTTGGTCATAAAGTCTTTGGGCTAAAGGTGTCCTCAGGATGAAATCCCCGAGGACTATTACCACGTCTCCACGAGATTTGATTGGTAAGGTCCTCGAGATAAGTCCCTAGGAAGGTCCTCTTAACGCCTAAGGCATGCAAATGCTCGAGTACTTTCCTTTACTTAGTTTCAGACACCTTCCTGTTTACGCCCAAAAGAAGTCATACTCATTAAGGACTCTAATATGACTCAAACACCTCAACCTAGGGACGACAATTTAGCTCGTCGACTTGGACTGCCCATGGCTCGGCTCGAAAAAAGCACGAGCAGGATCGACTCGAGGCTCGAAAGAATCGAGCCCCAATTTGGATGGACGAGTTGAGCCCAAGCCGGTCCGTGAGTCATTGAAAAAAAAAGAACTTGGAAGCAGCACAATCATGGCTTAAAAGGCAGCTTAAATTACCCGGCTTGGCTCAGAAAGGCCTGAGCAAAAGCTCGAGTCGAGCCTAATTTTTTGGTCATGCCAAAGCTCGGGTCGGCTCGGGCTCAGAAAAAAGCTTGCACATTTTATCCGAGCCTCAAGCTTCGACTCCCTGACATCCCTATCTCAACCCAAGACTCCTACATCTAGAAGGACTCTATCCCAACTATATTACCTAAATTATGAGTGGTCTTGTAATTGTAGTACGAATAAAATATCCTTCCCAGGTAGAACTCTTTGAGATAAGGATATCCAACTGATTTAGTCCTACCGAGAGTGCACTACTTATTCCTACTAGGAGTGCCTTACCTACCTCTATAAATACAAAGGTTTGGATCATTATTCAGATACGTCTTTACATAAAATTTGAGTCTACGTTTTCACATAAATTCTCTCTCTGACTTAAGTATCGGAGGAACGACGAGGATACACATCGTTACCTTTGTTTTAGGTACCAGAAGGCCCTGTTCGTGCTCTTACTTAGTCCTTATCCTTGGGAAATCGACAGGTATAATTTTTGGTAACATCATTGGAGCCGTCTGTAGGAACCACTACCAAAAGCCATGGTGAATACATGTTCAGGTCTTCCTCTAGTAAGTTCATCCGTTCCAAATCCTCCTCTTCCCCCTGAAGGTCATCCTGTCCCTCAAGAAAAATAATCAGAGATGCCAGTGCCTCAGCCAGCCTTTGTTACTGTTGAAGCTTTTGAAGAGCTTCGCCAACAAGTTGAAACATTAACTCAGTTATTGAGTCAGAAAAATTCTCACCCATCACACACATCAATGCCTGAAGGTGGTTTTATGACAGATGCTCGAACTCAGGCCCAACAACCCATTATTGATGATGGTGGGACTGAAACCTTGGGTATACCCCATATGGCCTCGACCTCGAGAAAAGTGACAATAGAGTCCAGTGAACTTGCCAAGATCATTCCAGAGGGAGTCACGGTGGGCCTAATGTAGAAAGCTAAGGAGGCAATAAACTTTACCCCTAACACCCCATTCACTCCTCAGTTATTATCATTTCCCCTATTGGACAGATTCAAGTACCCCCGTATAAAAGAGTATGATGGAACTACCGACCCTATCGACCATCTCAATATCTATACTGACGTCATCAATCTGCAAGTTGCCCCAGACCAAGAGATGTGCAAAGTTTTTCCTCAAACGTTGACCAATGCAGCTAGGGACTAGTTCTCAACCTTAAAGCCCAATTTCATAACCTCTTTCTGAAATTTGGCCGACAAGTTCTCTGCCTTTTTTGCTAGTAGTAAACGTATCAGAAAGACAATGGCTTCCCTCATGCAACTTCGTCAAGGGCAGAATGAAACCCTAAATGACTTCATGAAGAGGTTTAATAAAGAAAGACTTCAGATCCCCAATCTCCATATCACAGCAGTTTCTACCTTCACACATGCTATAAGATGTGAGACATTCAACATGAGTTTGTCAAAAACTCCCCCAAAGTCAATGACCGAGCTTCTAACCCGGGGAGAGAAATACATTAATATGGAAGAGGCACTGAATCCAAGAAGAGTTGGTTTGACTTATGATGGGGTCGAGCATAAGAGGCAACGTGAGCCGAATCTACAACAAGACCTTGTTAGAGGAAAAAAGAAGTAGGGCGCACCACAGCCATTTACACATTTAAACACCTCTAGGTTAAATGATGAAAATCGAAGTTACAAAGGAGTTCAAGTGGTCACCGAGGTTACGATCTCCCCCTGAGGCCAGGAACAAGAACAAGTACTGTGACTACCACTGTGACCACGGGCATACAATGAAGGATTGTATAACATTGCAACGTGAGATTGAGGTTTTGATAAAAAAAAAAAAAGGATTTCTAAAGGAGTATATTAGGCATGACAAGCGTCCTAGGAATGACCACAACAATGGGAAGACTCTAGAATCTGGGAGATATAACCCACCAATAACAGGTACCATTAACATTATAATCGGAGGATTGCCTCGAGAGGAGATTCAAATAATAGGTGCAAGCAATATGCTTGACGATACAGCTCCACACCAATGACAGCTCCCAACAACATTTAAAGACATCATATTTGGATCGAAGGACTCAGAAGGTGTATCATACCCACATGACGATGCCTTGGTCATATCTGCCATCATCGCCAACTTTGAAGTAATGAGGGTCTTGATTGACAATAGGAGTGCGGCTAATGTACAGACCCATGAGGCCTTCATGAAGATGGGTATTTCTGTTAACCAGCTCAAGGTAGTCAAAATACCGCTCCAGGGATTCGGGGGTGGAACGATCATCCCGAAAGGAATCGTTGATATTCTCCTAGCATTGGGCTCAGGACAGAAGCAGGTGATTGAAAACACTCCCTTCTATGTAGTTTATGATCCGATGGCCTTCAACGCCACCCTCGAGAGATCACTACTCAATAAAATTAGGGCCATTGTATCCACCTTCCATCTCGTTATGAAGTTTCCAACAAGTGACGGTATAAGGGTTATACGTGGCGACCAGAAAGCAGCAAGACAATGCTATGTTACTTGCGTTCAAGGAATGAGCACTGATGTCATGTAACTATCAACCCCTGAGCTCGAACTTGAGAACCAGGGAAAATTTGCTCTAGAAAAATTGGTGGAGATCAGGGTCAAGAATAGCGAAGATTGATGGTCGGTTAGGATATTTTTCTTTGTTGTTTCCTTTTTTTAGCTTGCTTAGTTTAATTTACTTGGGCTTGCATGCCCTATGCTTTTTTAGCTAGTTTACCTTTAATTGGGCTTGCACGCCCCATGCATATTCTTATTCAATTACATAGCTTTTTTTTTCTCAAGACCTACGAGTCTACTTTGTTTCTAAAAGGTAGGAAAGTTTATATAAAGAGAGTTGGGACCACTACACATGTTTTCTTTTAGAAAGAATACACCAAAAAAAGACCTGTCACGAGCAGGCATCATCAAAGTCCTGTCATGAGCAGACATAAAAAAAGACCTATCATGTGCAGGTATCATCAAAAGACCCGTCATGGGCAGACATCATCAAAAGACCTGCCACTAGCAGGTATAAAAAAGTCCTGTCACAGGCAGGCATCATCAAAAGACCTATCAGGCACCAAAAAAGACCTGTCAAGAGCAGGCAAAAAAAAGACCTGTCACGAGCAGGCATCATCAAAGTCCTGTCATGAGCAGACATAAAAAAAGACCTATCATGTGCAGGTATCATCAAAAGACCCGTCATGGGCAGACATCATCAAAAGACTTGCCATTAGCAGGTATAAAAAAGTCCTGTCACAGGCAGGCATCATCAAAAGACCTATCAGGCACCAAAAAAGACCTGTCAAGAGCAGGCAAAAAAAAGACCTGTCACGAGCAGGCATCATCAAAAGACCTGCCATGAGCAAGCACAAAAAATGTCACGAGCAGGCATAAAAAAAGACCTGTCACGGGCAGGCATCATCAAAAGACCTGCCACAAGTAAATACCAAAGAAGACTTGTCACAAGCATGCATCACAAAATGATCTCTAAGCCTTACCCCCACGCAAGCACATCTAAGCCTTGCCCCATACAAACACTATCAAAGTCTTACCTTGCTCAAACACCTAAGCCTTGCCCCGTGCAAGCATCTCTATGTCTTACCCTGCGCAAACACCTCTAATTCTTACAATGCATCAAGTAAAAAAAAACCCAATCGTGGGTCTATCCTTAGCTTGTCAAGCTCAATTTATTCTCAAATTCGTTGGAACAGAGCTCGATATATTATTTCAAATTGGGCTCGAGGGACTGTCTTCGAGCTCAAGATATTGTCAGATCCAGCCACAAGGGCTCGGGATATTATTTCAAATCGGGCTTGGGGGCCCGTCCTCGAGCTCAATACACTGTCAAATTCAAGCTACAAGGGCTCGTGATATTATTTCAAATTGTGCTTAGAAGCCTGTCCTCGAGCTCAATACATTGTCAAATCCCAGCCACAAGGGCTCGAGATAATTCTCTCACATTGGACTCGGGCAATGTCTTCTAGTTCAATACATTGTCAAATCCTAGACACAAGGGCTTAGGATAATTGTTTTCACATTAGGCTTGGGCTACGTCCTCGAGCTCAATTCAGTGTTAGACTAGTCAACGAGCATGGGATAATTATATTAGAATAGGATCAAGCTTTTGCTTAGTCTCCTATATGAACCTTTGTCTATTCGTCGAGCTCATTCAAAATTCTTTTAAAACAAAGCTTGAGAACGAGCTCCTTCTTTTCGACTTCTAAACAAAATAGGGGTTAAGCTCTTACTTTCAAAATTTTTAACAAAGCTCAAGGTCGAGTCCCTTCTTTTCAAATTTTAGACAAGATAGGAGTCCAAATCCTCCTTTCAAAATTTTTAATAGGGGTCGAGATTCATCTTGTTCCTTTTAAATTATTAAAATGTTTGAAACGTACTATTCTAGATCTATGTGCTCGAGTGCCTATCAATTCACTATGAGCATGCCTACTCCTTGGCATGAGCATGCCAACTTTTAGGCGTGAGCATGACCAAATCTTGGCATGAGCTCGCCAACCTCTAGGCATGAGCACGCCTATTTCTTGGCATCAGAATGCCAACTTCTAGGTACGAGCTTGACTATATCTTGATGCCTATCCTTATCATGAGCATGCCTATTTTTGAACCCAACATGCTTGTGCACTCATCCTAGAAACTTGCATATTGTGCAAGCCTTTGGCATGGATGCACGGAGGCCAGTGATGTGGTCACTTTTTGCATATCCTCGAGGTATTCTTCCCAAGGACTCACATGTACCTGCTCATGACATATTGGTCATAAAGTCCTCGAGCCAAGGGTGTCCTTGGGATGAAATCTCCGAGGACTATTACCACGCCTCCACGAGATTTGATTGGCAAGTTCCTTGAGATAAGTCCTCGGGAAGGTCCTCTTGACGCCCAAGGCATGCAAATGCTCGAGTACTTACCTTTACTTAGATTCAGACACCTTCGAGCTTACGCCCAAAAGAAGTCATACTCATTAAGGACTCAAATCTGACTCAAACACCTCAACCTAAGACTCCTACATCTAGGAGGACTCTATCCCTACTATATTACCTAAATTATGAGTGGTCTTGTAATTGTAGTACGAATAAATACCCCTCCCCCAGGTAGGACTCTTTGAGATAAGGATATGTAATTGATTTAGTCCTACCGAAAGTGCATTACTTAATCCTACTAGGAGTGCACTACCTACCTCTATAAATACAAAGATTTGGATCATTATTTAGGTACGTCTTTACATACAATTTTCATATATGTTCTCACATAAATTCCCTCTCTGACTTGAGCATTGGAGGGGTGATGAGCACACACCTCGTTGCCTTTGTTTTAGGTACCGAAAGGCCCTGTTCAGGCTCTCTCAGTCCTCATCCTCGGGAAACCGACAGGTACAATTTTTGGTGGCATCAGTTACCAACTTTGACTCATCTCTTATTCATGAAATTGCTTCATGGTGACCGTACTAAATTTAATACTTAGTAAAGAATATTAAGGTATAGATGCACATACTCTAGATTATAATTTTATTATTTTCATCTTTCTTGAGATAGAAATTCCAATAAGATTTGCTTAAATCAATATTAGTCGTGTGCGAATATTAAACAAGGACTTTTGATACATCGGCTAGCTAGCTTCGTCTACAAGGTTACAAGAAAAGCAAGAAAGAATATTATGTAGAATTGTTGAAATCTTCAAGAGAATCTCTTCAGAGAGATTCTAGAATTGTGTGCCCTTAGACAAAAGTCATGTTAAGTATTTTCTGTTTTTGCTTTAAGCCAATTTGTTCTAGTTTGGTAGGTCATTTGGCAAGTTCCCAAATAAGAGCTAAGTACTAAATTTTTTTCCTTGGACGCGGCATAAAGTATTTTATTGTTTTCAATCTATGAAGAAGAAAAATAATACCATATCCAGAAAACTCATCCTTGAGTTGCATGATGCAATTCCCACACAAGGCGTGATGCTTGGAATCCAGAGTTATTTATTTATTTATTATTATTATTTTAAATTAAACCAATAAATGCAGAACCAAGCCTTAGAACAATCTTTTCATTCTTGACATATAAATCACTGACCATTTGGTTCTTTTCTTGATATAATACCTTATCAGATATATTTGCAGCAACCAAAAATAGATTTCTGACATTTTAAGGATGAAACTCAACTTAAACCCTACAATGGGCAGGGATGGATCCAGGAATTTGTGTTAGATAGGGTGGTCCGTGGTCGTTGACTGATGATCAATGGCTGCAATAGCGAGATTGTTTCTTCGAGTGGCAGGCGAGCGGTTTGCCACAGGTTCAAATAGCTCAACTAGTGCCGCCCATGCCAACACTTTAACCGCAACTAAGCATGCCCAAATCTTCCATTCTACATTAAGTGATTGAACAGTCAGAGAGCAAGGTATGGATACTAAGCCATTTCTTTAAGCACTACATGACAATAACAATTTGATGTCGATCATGATGAGTTCTTCACATGATTGATCAAATAATAACTTATTTACTTCAATACCCGGTTGAGGCTTCAACAGCAGGATCAGATCAGGAATTGATCTCTTTTCAGCCATAACTTTCACAAAAATATTTCGTTCAGTTTGAAGCATTAAACTGTTTCCTTTCCTAATGGATATCCCTTGGACCAGCAAAGCCTGAAAGACATTCTTTCATCTCCTGAGAGAATTTCAAAACCAACTCAAGCTTAGCCATCCTTTTTAAAACTGAATAATGCTATTTGTAATCGGCAACTATAATAGTCGCTTTATGTGACAGCTTGTTATTTAATACATTAATGCTCTGTAATTTTATTACTTCAAATGACAAGCTAATGCTTCAATAACGAACTGACACATTGGATAATTATTGTACTCACTGATTATGAATATCATTACTCTTTTAAATTGAATATTAGAGACATGTATAAGTCAATTGACATATATATCTTAGTGCTTCTTCAATGTTTCCCGATCGACCAAAGCTCTCAACAAATCTGCTCGGCTCGTGCCCTTAACTCATGATTTTCATGGTCTGGGTAACAATTACATCATATTTATTGACTTGCCATTATAAATGAGAGTCATATCCTTGAGAATTCTGCTTTTGCCATATACTTGAAAGGACAAACATCTTTTCTCAATTCTCCATTTTGTTCGGTGAGATTTTTTTTTCTTTTTTTGGTTACATTTTTATTTTTAAACACATTCAGGTAAATTATATTTTCTTTACTTTTATTAGAAATTTTTTGTTTATTTTGAAATTACTCTTATTTTATGTTTAACTGTTTAGTAATCTATCTAAGCTTCGATCAAATATCCGAGCTGAGCACGGCCATCGTAGTGTATAATGAATTCTTACGAACTCTACTCAGTGAAGAGTTTGTTAAGCATTTGGTAGGAGTATCAAGTGTAAGGGTGAGGAAACTCCTAAGGGTTGGTTTACTACTTTCTGAGGCCCTTTGTGGGGAGAGGATGAAGAAGAAGAAAAAAGAAGATTAAGGGATATTGCGGATGAAGAGAAGCAAGGGAGGATACATCAACAACTGGTGCAAATGAGAATGGATCTGACCACTTCAATAGTTCTTTGCTATATTTCATTAAAATTTTCAAAACAATAATCGAATGTAATCCCATTACGTTCCATTGTCGGCTTGAACTTATCTCTTAACCCCTGTTTGACCCCCATTATCCGAAAATGAAAATGAGGAGAATAGTATTTTTTAGAAAAATGAGTGGTTGAAAAAAAAAAAACTTTTTGATTTACGTGTAATATTATTTTATGGAAGATTATGTGGTTAAAAATAGGAGAAAGAAAAATGGAATGTAATGTAATGTAATTTAATTTAATGGAGATCAAACAAGGGCTTAACTTCCTCCTATTTCCAGTCTACTTATTTTTATTTCTTTTTATTTCGATTTTATTTAGTTAGTATAACTCTAACTATTCCTTTTATACAAATTCTCTTGTTTTCACCTAGGATTCTTGCTAGGGACGTAAAAAAGGGGATCCTATCAACTTGTTCCAACCTAGGATAATAAGCTCATGAGCTTGGTCTTACTTCAACGTCGAGAAACGAAGACTTCAAGTCATTCCTCTTTCACATTGTCTTCCATAATAAACTACTTGCAATAATCACATACTTCATCAAAAGGGAAACGAATTCACCACTCAATAACATGTATATAATTTATATAAGGAGAAGTCATGGGAAAATGTGAAAAATGATTTTATTAGCGTGGGAAAATGGTGATTTTAAGAAAAAGGGCTTGACATTAAAATGAGCCTATCTTCAGGAACCCACAAATTAGGAGCACCATCATCAACAAAACCTCCACTCCAGCTACATTAAGCATACTGACTCAAAAGGAAACCTAAAACTCAACGTTGATTCATCACTTCTCCATGGAAATGCGGACACCAACGGATCCAGCATCTGGATTTGAGGTCAGAGCTCGGCTATTCTTTCTTTCAATGAATTCAAAACAGCTTTGCAAGCCAGTCTCTCTGCAGTTTTTTTATCAGAAGCCGAACGTGACTCTTTATGTACAAATCCATCAGCTTCCACCTCCACTTCGACAAATGACACCCCATTTTCACGAAAGACAACAGGCTTTTTGAATGTAAAATGCTGCTTCTGACATAATTCCGATAATTCTCTCACTGGATGAAGCCTCAGTGTCTCAAGTGTAACCATGGGCTCGAGAAGAGGCCTTATACTTTCAAAAACAATCTCCTTGTTGTACCCAGAATCGACGAAGATAGCCCCTGCGAGGGATTCTATTACATCCCCGAGAACCTGCATCATGTCAACAAGACAAACAATTATTGCCATAAGAATAGTACAGACAACTTATGAAACTGAGAACGTAACAATTCGTGAACTGCTCGTTGTATTTTTGGTAATTTGCATAATTTCGCGAAAAAGAAATTCCAAGTCATTGATTGAATCTCAGAACACTCGCATGTTTACAAATTCCACATTTTGAAACATTCATCATTTTAAAATTTTCAGTTCTGGAGGGTATTTAATTTAAATATTGGAATAAAACTCGTATTCATAGATATAAAATGAGAATATATTTTATGAAAGTTACCACCTTCGGGTAAGTTATCTCAGATTCCCAACCAAAAGTTGAGACCGAGTGTAGTTCCTCAGAATTGTTAACTGTCTTGATTATATGCCGGTGAAGCTCTTGTGAAGCATGAAGAATATGCTTGTGAAGTCCTGCTTTAACTGCCGATTGAGCATAGCAATCATTGTTCACAGATGCTGACCTTAGATCAGTTAGAAGCCCAGGAGATAGGCCAGGATATTTGTGATACAGGTTCACAGTAATCACATAATCCAGTACAGAGTCTCCAAGAAATTCCAAACGCTGCAGAAGAATGAAATCAAGGCCATTACTAAACAATTCTGCGCATGGTAAGAAAAATTAACGAAGGAATCTTCTAAACATAATTTCTAATGCACATACCTGATAGCATCTTGGAATTTCAGGCAGCATGTAAGAACCATGAGTTAGTGCTTCAACTAAATAAGAAGCATCGCGAAACCGATAGTTCAGCAGAGACTCGACATATCTGACATTGACATATACCTCGGGATTAACAGGGAAGGGCCTTGTATAGGGAACACCAACAGTGTCAACATTTATACCAAGCCATGCCATAAAGGATAAGGCTGCTGATTCACCACCTGTGCTAAGGAATGCCCCGATCAATGCTTCAACAACATCCGCGATAACCTTACTTTTTAGCGTCCTGCTCCCTTTAACATAGACTTTTCTAGATGAAAGTAACTCCTCATCTAAACCATGATTTGCAGAATTATCCCCAGGAATTATCCATGTTTTGGGGTTAAATGGTTCATTGCGGATGAAGCCCTAAAATTTAGAAGTGGCCAAATCAAGAAGAAAAATTCAATATTCATTGATAGATATTATTTTTTTGAGGCACAAAACAAAAGAAACAAGAAGGTAGAATAGAAGATATCAAGCAGAATTTAAAGAAACACCAACAAATGTGACTGCCAACCATGTGGTGTGGCAATTAGAATAATGCTATTATGAATATCAAATAAAAATTAAACTAGAAATCTGTTTTATTATACAAAGGGGAGCAGAAACAGGATGGGGTTCATAGGGAAGTAAAATTGGAGTTTTTTCCCATAAAATTTCTACTTTTCATATTAAAGAGAAATTTAAGTTCAAATTTTGGTCTCTTCTAGTGTCTCGTCCAAAACTAATTTTAAGACCTCAAGATAACTTACCTAAAAACAAAAGTCATGTCTAAATAGCAAATGAATGTCAAAATATCAAAATTAGAAGAATTTGTTTTCTTTACTTTTGTGTCCAAGTTGTGAAAAATAAAATATAATACAAAATTCTTCCTTAGAAACTTTTACTATAACACATGCACTGAGTTTCACTTTCAAGTAAAATATTTCTTCTTTCAACCCTCAATGAAAAATAATGAGAGAGAGCAAAAAATTATGATTACGACTTGGTAAGATTACCGGAATTTTGCGGTCACATCCCAGCTTGCATAATGTAGCATTAGAAATTATTTTTTCTTTTTTAATACTAAGAAGGCCCTCATGCTCTTTTTTATAAATTTTGAAAACATGTTGACCAGCAGCGTATTTAAGAAAAGAGTCCCCAAGGGTCTCTAGTGATTCCAGATGAAGTTTTTCTTGGCATTTCTTTGTTGTGATTGCTTCCAAAACCTAACAGCGACAACAAAATTAACATTAGACCAAGATTATGAGATGACAACTTCAACGAAAATAATAATAATAATAATAATAATAATAATAATTTATTTCACTCATAATTAATTAGCAGGCAATATCCATTTAAAATCTCACTAAATCATGCAAAGCTTATTGTGCATGTAATGTTGTAATCAAGCTAACCATAATGTGTCAGGATAATTTTTTCATATCCATCAAGAAATATCCAACTAATTTTCAACTATCAGAAATACTTATGCATACCAAGTCACCAACTACACTTCCAGTAAATTAACCCCCAAACTTGCACTTTTGATACATTAAAAGTTTAAAAGAAATGACAGGTGCAGATTCACCAATGATTTGAAAAATATAGTGTTCTCAACTCCCTTAAATGATCTTGCAAGTCAAGAATTGACATTAAATTTAAGATACAGAGAACCAGAGGAGTAAAAAATACATACTTTGATGATTGGAATATCAACATTTTGCATGCAGTGATCCTTATGCATTCTTCTCAAGTTTGAAGCTAGAAGCAAAGACTCGATCCGATGCATGATGGATGGAAGAAAGGAGAAAGAGTAAAATGTAGAAATAGATATAGGTGACATAATTACGGAACAAAGTTCAGGTGGCAGTTCACATGATGCATTACTTGGTTCTGCATGGAAAAGGAACACACCAGTTAGCCATAAACCAAAATGTGATATATCCAAATATCTTTAGTTGATCGCATAGCAAGTAATAATCTCGATAAACCGCCTTATTCTGCATTTTAGTAAGAAAAGATTTGCCGAGAATAACAATAAGGCCCTTAACACAACGGTTTTAACAAAACATATGCAGTAGACGAGCCATTCACCTATTCAATTCACAAAAAAATCTTGCACCCACCAACACACACACAGGAACTTCAACTCAATAATAATTTGGTCCATGTTAATTTACTACTCCAGTACTCCAATCCTTGCATTATTTAGGCAGCTTCATATATACATGATTCACAGTTTGATTTCTTAACAGAGACAACAAATAGTGGACGCAGGGGAAACTGAAGAATTTTAAACATGTTAACAGTATTAGCTTATGAAAAAATGTCTAATAAGAGAGAGAGAATATCTTACAAAACCTGGCTGTCTTTCATGATTTGTTTAGAAAATGACTACGGAAAATGAATTGTTTATATATATACGTTTTAGCTCCTTCTTTGAAAGTGATTATTTGAAAATCACTTTTCCCCCACCGACCACACATTCTCCAAAAAAAATAATACTAATAATAATTAATTAATTAAAAAAATCATTTTCATGTTTCCCCATAGCTTTTTCCTACTACTTTTTAACCGCTCATCTCCAATAAATAAATAACTTTCACACAAGCACTTAATAGTAAACCAACCTTTTGCCTTCTGACCTCTACATCTCTGAAGGTAATTTTGCACTGTGAAGATGTGTCTCCCATTAAGAAGTGCTTCATTTTCAAAAAGCAATTTGATACCATGTCTGCAAGGAACAAAACCTTTTTATTAAGATTAAGCTTGATCACGCATAGTAAATACATCAGTGGTTAACTGAAAGGAAAAGAATAATACAGACTTCCTTTCATTGTACTCTTTGTAAGTAACATATTCATCATCGTTCTGTATAAGAAATGAATTGCCATCCAAATCACCCAGAGTTCCCGTGATGCAATACATGAAACCATTATGAGGCGTATAAACCAACGAATTCTGTAACATGCAGGTACAGACTAAACCTTTCTTTGTGTGCACAAGATGACCATGACACTTCGGTGAAGAACCATCAATGTGCATATCGCGCAAACTGTTATTTTGAATTAGGACAGATTTAATGCAATTCCAATCAATTAGTGGTCCTTGAAGCGGAAGAAGAAGATAATCAAAAGCCACGCAATCACTCATATAAGATCTGCCCTGATCTTCATGAAGTCTATAAAAATTATTGTTGAAAAGATGCTTAAAAACAGTGTTCTGAAACCGCTGACATAGGAGAATCTGCAATCAAAGATTAAAAATCGATTTTCAGAAAATCTAAATTCTAATTGGCTGTTGTATTCTCAACATGACATTAGCAAATGATTATAGATTACTAATTTTATCATTTTACCTGCTCAGAAGTCAGTTTAATGCTTCCAACATATTTTACATGCACAATTAGTTTTCCCCTATCAACATCTAAATCTAAATTTGACAACTCGACATCAGATTCAAGTCTCATCCTGGTGGCAAGCACAATATCTTGCGGCTGGACGGTATAAGCGAACTCCTGCTGTAATTTAATTAAATAGCAACAGTACAGCCTTTCAGACTCATTATCATGATAACCAACCAATTCCTGTGGGCAGTACTGTACTTGTTCCTCCACATAAGAAGGTTTGTATCCTGTACTTTCAGATTCGAAAAAATATCGTCATTTGTTATTATCTTGAAAAACGAGTCTGTAGGAGAACTAAAGAAAATTCCAAACAGAGAATCATAATGAACAGAAGTGTAAACAAATAGTTACCAAATTCTTCAGCATCAGCTTCCGCTCCCACAATATCAGGCACGAGATTGTCTGTCAGGGCACCAACCTGATGAAGTTTTCTGCAAGCTTCTAGGCACGCAAGTTGCTTCAGTATTTTGGTTTTACCATGAACGGTAATAGTTTGTATTGGGCAGCTTTTTGGAAGGTGCAGTGTGCAAATTTCCAATTCTTTGTCAATCACACAGCGAGGGTGAGGTCTATAGTAGCTACAAACCAAAAAAGGAAAAAAATTATAAGTGCCTTTTTTTTTCACAATTTGGAGAAATTAACACTTCAACTGACCACACACCAATCATGTAAGTTCTTATGATAATTTGACAGCCTAGAAACTAAAAACTTCAAAATGGTGATAAGCTCAAAGATGTCAGAAACAAACCAGTCAGAAGGCAGCCGTGAGCAATAGAAGTAGAGCAAAGACACACTAGAAGTCAAAGTCACAATTGCTCCTGTGGTTTCAACTTTATAGTATTCTTCACTTTTCAATTCATTATCAAGAGGTTCACAAGGAAGGCTAGCATGGCTCAAGCACTCCTTTCGCATTCTCTCTCCACTAGCCAAATAGTTCTCTACACGTTTGAGGATGGCAGTATCCCCTCTACAATCAACCAATAGAAAAATGAAGAAAGAGATAATCAGCCTCATCATTGACCTTCAAATAGCTCAAATTCTACTGTAACCGGCTATCAAACAAAAAGGACAGGATAATTGATTAATAGATAATTTAACATTCGATTAGGTTTCAACCAACGGATACGAGTTTGAAACCTTAATTCAACCGTCAAATTATGCACTGCAATAGAAAAGAAATTGTGAAATTGTTCCAAACAAGATTGTCGAGATTTTAACTTCTATTTTTACTACTTTTGGAGTGATAACAGCTCAATTTACCATTAGTATAGAATCTTTCCCAACAAGAAAACAGAGATCAACAATTTATTATTCTTCTATTTTTACATTTTGAAAGTGATGGAGCTCACCTTTTTATCATTAATACAAAGTCTGAGTCTTGCATACGAGCACGCCCACGTGACTGAATAAAGCTACATATTGTGGCAGAGGGATCGAATCTAATCACAAGATTGCACCTTTGCACGTCTAATCCCTCTTCAAGCATAGAGGTTGCGATGATGATGTTAACCTGCAAAAACATATACCCAAGAACAAAAATAAGCCCCTGTTTGATAGGGATTAAAATTAAATTTTTAATAGATTTTGATAGAAGTTTTTGAAATGGATGGTTGAAAAATTGTGGGACCAATGAAAATGTGGTTAATAATGATTGTTTGACTTTGACTTAGATTAAAATCTGATTTAAATCAATACCAAACACGGGCTAAATATCATTTCATAAAAATAAGTAGCAAATATTGGAAAGGTAAATGAAATAAATAAAGTACGAGACCCACTCTGCCCTTGCGAAATTCATCAACTATTTTGTTTTGTTCTTTTCTACTTTGTGATTGCAGCTTAGAATTGTTCCCAGCCGTGTATTCTGCTCTCCACCCACTGACTTCAGGAAGTAACTCATTCAACAGATTCCGAAGAACAATTGCCGTGATAATTCTCTCAACAAAGACTATACATCTCAAATCCTTAATTTCCCTGTGCAAGTATCATGTAAGAGAAAGAGTACCGATGAAAGGCTCTCAGCCAAATTCAAAATATTCACAAATGGTGAAGAACTAATGACAAAAAAAAATTGAAACGAAGACCTGGAAAAATACTCTTATTTTCATCCATATTAAATTAAAATTCAGATATATCTTATTAAACAAGCGAGAATAATTGGAATATTAGTTGTATTGTGTATGCTTCAAGTGAGCATTAGGAAACCAAAATGATACACCTGGGACTTTGTGTTTCACCCACCCTATTCCACGCATCATCTGTAAAATAAATGCAGGTGAAATATGAACAAGAACAGCAGAACAGGTGATGACACTGCTATTCTCAGCGTACAAGACCTACCAAGTGTGGTGGGATGTTTACATGATTAGAGACATAACACTTCTGAAGTTGATGAACATAAATGGTGACTTGAGAAACGTCAACTCACGCTGTTTACATCTCATGATGTTCAATTCGTGACATCAAACATATCATAAGATATTTAGTCGTGTACACTTGCCCAACTACACAGTAAGTCAGACTTTCTCCGTTGCCTTGAAGTTCAGCCAAAAATGCATAGAGTCAGGTTCCTCACCACATGTGGTGGAACATACACGCAGTTGGATTTTGCAGATTTTGAAGTTGATAAACATGGGTGGTGGCAATAATACTATGTCAAATTTAACTTGTAATTTGTTTTATCTTGTGTTGTACAAGTTGCACCATCAAACACACCATAAGATACGTCCCCATGCATATTTGCCTCACATCATCAACAAGATACTAAAGGTTTTCCCAAAAACTAAAATGTACTTCCTAAGAGATATTAAAATGGAAATTTTCCCATAATTTAAATTAGTTCTATGGACATGTCAATCTCAAAACAGGTAAGACATTCATCAAAAGAATTGAAAAGAATATTAATAATTACTAGAGAAAAATGTATATAGTGCATACTACAAACCTGTATTCAAGAAGAGTGTTAACAAGGCAGGCAACCTTCGATGTAACAAACCCAGAATTCAATTTAGCTTTTATATCATAACAGTTAGACCATTGTGGACCTTCATGAACAAAAACAAAAACAATCACAGCACGAATAGATGAAAAATATATCTAAATCTCGGACAAAAACAAAACAGTACAGACATTATATGAAGTGAGAAATACCCGACGGCACAAAGGCATAAAAGACTTCAAGTGCATCCAAACTAAAATCTCTAACAACCTTGTCACAACGTACATCCAATGTCACCCATGAAAAGATATTGGTTACTTCACAAGATAACATCTCTGCTGCCTATTCAAACCAGAAGTTCTTACTGTCAATTGCTACAGCTGCAAAAAAAATTGTGCTTTCTATATACAAAAATAAAATATATACCTTGATAGCTAACCAAACACCCAGCTCAGTTAAACAAAATTTGAAGGTAGAGCAAAGATTAGATAATCTTTCTTTTGCAGATTCAGCGGCAGAGATCGAGATACTTGATCTTTCCAGAGAGAGTTTATGCTGATGAAAAGTATATATAAAGTCAGTACCTTGAAAATGGGAAGAGCAAATGATAACATGAAAATGCTACCCTTAGACAAAAAAAAATCAAAGCATGTGAGTTTAGTTCCCAAAAAATACAGCTTTAGTCCTCTGAGATAAAAAATTATATTACGTATTCAAATCTCCGATTATCTCAAACAACGCAAATCACACTTGTGTTTGCAGCACCAGTAACTTCCAACTAGAACAATGCAATAGAAGGCGAGCAGAAAAAGTAAAGGACTGACAAGCTTAATATTGAACACTTTAACTAAAAGAGACGTTCAACCCAACCCCTCACGTCCATATAGGATTTCATGTTTTTTATCAAAAACCTGCATGGGCAAAAATTTCATACATGGGTGACAACAAAACTTGAAACACAAGTCTTTTATCCATCAATGGTACATCATCTCATCTAAAATCTCAAGTTATAGAACTTCCACAGAACCTCATGCTAGGATATTTATCATAAATCCATCAAGTACACAAGACACGAGGGAGAATCAATGTTCAAATCTATATAAGATATACTGTTCATGCTACACTTGTAACATCCATTTTACTCCAACGGTAAGCATACTTTTAATCAAGTGAAACTGTATCGTTAGTTATTCATAGGAGCAATAACACAACACAATCCCAACAGTTTCTAGCTCCAAGAGAGATGTGCATACCTTCTTTATCAACCTTTCCAAACGACTTGCAATACATTCAACAATGACGCAAGGAGCATCCACATGTTCGTACATCTTTACTTTTGGAGTTGAAAATGGGATGTACTGAGCTAAAACAGATTCGCTTTCACATGTGAAGACCTTCATTCAAAAGAACAGTGTAGGTTAGGAACCATTACACAAACCCAAAGGGAACACTAGCCATAAGAACAAAATTAAAAAAAAAATATGTAGCCACTACTAAATAGGGATTTGCAAGGCTACCCTCTCTTATATGCTAATACTTCCACATCAAATTCGCTTGTAGGTAACATATAACAGGTTAAACGCAGCAAAGAATATTAATTATAAATCATTCTCCATTTCTCAAAACTTATTTAATATCAAAGTATGTCAACAATTTCAATCTACTATACTAGCTGCATAAACTAAGCTTGCATCACAATGATACATGAATTACGAAGCAAAGGTAGCAAAAATCAGCAAAAAGACCTTTGAATTCATTAGATTTTCAAGTTGCCTAATCTGTTCCCAATAGTCAGCGGCCGAGCACGAGCCTATACAGATCAACAAAATGAACTGCTAAGTAATAGAGAGATCAAAAGAGAACTATAAGCAATGCAATACACGATTGAATTAATAATTTTCTAGAAGTTACATGGTACTAACCTTTAGCCTTTATAGGAGAAGCAGTCATCCCAAATATTCTAGGAAGGTGCAGAGCATTTTCTTCTCGTTGGCGATTATAGAAATCCTACAAGTTGTTTTTCGAATATTGTAAGTCAAAAACCAAATAGCTGGTAACAAAGTCAAACAATGTCATGTTAGTCTCTTAGACAGATTCAGGGAAACAAAAATTTATAAGTATCTCAATTTTAATTCAGTAAATAAAGTTTTGATGACATTTATTCATGCACCTTGCCAAAGTAACTCACGGTAAATAAAATACGCACACACATTAACAAACATTTCTTACTTCGATTAATTATATATAATACATCCCACACCTCTCTTATTCAGGAGAGAGTTGAAAGTATGAATAACTTCTCATTTTTCCACATTTGCTTCTTGATGCTGCCTTTTTGGTTCAATTCCAAAACGTGTACATTGTACAACAAAATTGACATAGTTATTGAAAAATTGCAACAAAAGAAGGAAATTTGAATCAAAGCTAAAAGAATTAAACTAATTATGTTTATTAGTTAATAAAGGTCTGCATTGATTCGTTATGATGTGACTTCTTGTTCATGTCATTTAACGAGAAGTAAGACATTTTCATGATACTCAAGTTTATACCATTGAGTCTAAATCAGACACATAATAAACTCAAGGAACATAATACTTCCACAGTGTCTGCATTGATTCGTTATGATGTGACTTCTTGTTCATGTCATTTAACGAGAAGTAAGACATTTTCATGATACTCAAGTTTATACCATTGAGTCTAAATCAGACACATAATAAACTCAAGGAACATAATACTTCCACAGTGCACCAATGCTCTTTGGGACGGAAATTTATATGATATGAACAAAATAACAGTGAAAATTCAGTGCATGTTGAAAGACTACATAATCACATCCGTCAAAAAGATACAAGAATCTTGTATATATAATAACCTTACAAGTCCTATCAAGCATAAAAATGGGATTTAAAATAGTGAAAATACGATCCATATGCTTATTTGGAACTCTCTTGCACCGTACAACACAAGCAAAATCTCAATCATACTGCTATTATGTTTCCATCAGAACACATCCAGTAGTTAAAATTACATATCAAATTAGAAATTAAGAATATACAATTTAGAAACATGATAACATACTACAGATTTCTGATTAACATTTTAATAGTCAAATACATTCATTACGAGCTATTACGAGATCTATCTATGAAGATTTTAAAATAAAAAGGAAATATCAAACAAACAAGTGCGTCTTGATCAATAATGAAATTCTCTTAGTGAGATCACAACGATGCTAAAAAATAACTTCAAGTTTGACATATCATATTACAACAAAATCATACCTTCATGATGCGAGCATAATCGTGATTGCGTCTCGCATTATGACATTCATCAAATATTAGAACCTTTATTCGGTCAAGACCCAAAAATCTATGACTCAAGGCTCTATACAAAATCGCTGGAGTCATTACAAGCACCTGAACATGTTACAATATGAGAAGCATATATTTAGGATTAAGATAATGAATGCACTTCCTGGTTACTACGATTCTCACCATTCTTACAACATTCAAAAATCTAAGAAGTTATAAGCATTTACTGGAAATATATTTTCAACACAAAAACAAGAGGTCTTATAGAAATAAATTCATCACAAACATTTTTATAGTATCTTTAAGTTGGCAACTTAGATTAATATTATAGTTTGGGATAACATTTAGCCACCGTCTGGCCCCCCTTCTTTCAAATTTTAATAGGTAAAATAGTATTTTTTTTTGAAGAATAAATGGTTGAAAAAGAAGAAAAAAATTTCGATTTACGTGTAATATTGTTTTATAGAAGATTGTGTCATTGAAAATGTGAGAGAGAAAAATAAAATTTAATTTAATGGGGGCCAAACGAGGGCTTATAGCCCTGACATCATGCCTCCACCAACTTAACGTCCTAATAATAGTAGCATCAAATTGAACGGAACCGCTTTTTACTTTAAGAATGAATTGTATACTAAGAGCATGTTTAGTAGAGATTTTAATCCAATTAAGATAAAAATTTTGACCATTATTTCACTATTACAGCTGTCATTTTTTAATTCTTCTATCACAGATAGGACCCATTTTATCTCTAACGGTCAAAAAATCAATTAACAAAATACCTACCAAACAAAGCACTAATCATAAGGAGTACCGCAATAAGCAGCCCCATAACACAATACCACAACTTCATCCAATAACAAAGATTGTTGAATTTATTTTAAGTATTTTGGTCTTAAATTTATTATGATAGATTACATATCATTAGAAAAAGTATAGAAAAAGAAGAGGTAGTCATTCACACCTCATGCTCATCCTTTTCACGCTTCCATGTGGCAGCATCCCAAAAATCAACACCCAACTCACCATAATACTTGCCAACTTTTAAGTCAGTGTGCATCTCGATATATTCACCTTGCTGTTTGACCATCAGAAGTACAAAATCAAATTTGAAACCACATAAAAAAAAAAACCATATGCATTGCAACCGTGGGAAAAAGAAAAGGTTAACATAGAAAACTCTATTTGAATCTTCATTAAATTTACAGGTTATTAATTAAACCAAACAACTACATGGTAAGTGATGCATCATGCAACAAACTCAAGGGACAATGAGAAATAATGTATCAAATAAACCACATAAAACTAATGCACAACATCTATGAAGTAAAGATACATAGTCACATACTTGGGTTACCAAAACAACAGTAGGGACCAAAAATACAGCAATAAAGGGTGAAGGCTTTCTGAGGAGGTGGGCATAGCTGCGAAGGAGCATGATTGCAATCAGGGTCTTCCCAGAACCGGTCTCCAGGTATACAATGGTGTTTCCCTTAAGTGCTTTTTCCAATGCGTCCAGCTGATAACTGCATCAACACCGGAATAAGATTATTCTAATAGAACGGAACATTGGTGCAAATAAAGAATTGGGCAAAGGTTTAAAATTCTTTCCCAATTCTCATACTGCTTTATAACTTGCTTCAACATTCACAACATGCCATAGCTTATGAATGATGAAACACAACTGTATACTCGCAAGTAACACATGTATGCAGGTGTATGGATGCGGAAAATCTTTCTTGGTAATGCACTACAAATTACAATCCAGTATCAGGAAGAATTTTCAAGTTCTTCCTGTTGTAAATGGAGGAATACGGAATTCCTTTTCTTCTTCGTGTCCACTCATTCATATTTAGTCCAACTTTTTTTTTGGCTTGGATAGGTTGGATAGCCGATCCACACCTTTTTCTCTATGATATCAATCGAAGAAAAATGAATTTGAAACAAATCAAATTACAAGACACAATCAGAGAGAGCACAGACCTTCTGGCGAAAAGAACTGTATCAGCGTCAAGGAGTTGGTTTCCTTCATCAATAGCCATATCAATTTTCTGTGCAAATTTAAACTTTTTCTTCAGGATCACAACATTAAAGGTGAAATATCACACTAATATTTTATACTAATAAAGAAACAGAGAAAATGGCACGAAGGTATGTTATCTACCAAAAAAATTCCTTAAACCATGATCAAACATCCTTAGAATTCAAAATCCAGAACTAAATTTTAAATTAAATGCAGAAAGAGTATTAAGTTTCACAGCTGTCCACATAAAAAACCACGAAAAGAACTCCCCATTTGCTAGAAAACGAGGTTCTGTTCCGGATTTCTTGATTTAAAAAATAATAATAATAAAAATAAAAAAACTGATCATATACACACCAAAAAAAACAAAAAAAAAAAAGACAAAATCCAGAACCAAATTTTAAATAAAACCCAGAAAGATTACGAAAATTTCACAACTTCCCACATTAAATAACTCACCATTTGCTAGAAAACAGGTTCTGTTCAAAATTTCTTGATTTTTTGAGTAGAGATTGATTAACGTTGTGTGTGTATAAGAAGGGTGAACAACTTAGCAACTAAGCAACTTGTGGAGTACACTTCCAAATTCCAAGAGAGAAAAAGTGCGCGCCGCGTGGACCCTTTTGGAAACGAGTGAAAAGTGAAAACGACACATCCCAGTCCACTGCTTCACTGTACCGAGGAATCTCTAGGAAATTGATCTGGAGCTTCACTTGTATGTATGTTTTTGTTTGATTTCAAAAAAGTTTAAGCCCTACCAAATTAAAATTAATTTTTAAATAAACTTTGGTAAAAGTTAGGTACCCATTTTTTTAAAATATATTTTTCTCTCGCTTTTTTTTAATCACTCATTTTTCATTGAAATAATATTACACGTAAATTAAAAACTTTTCTTTATTTTTCAAAGACACATTTCCCATCAATTTACTATTCCAAAATGCATTTTTACATAAAAATGACTCCCAAACACTAAGGATTTTTATGTAAAAATACATTTTGGAATAGTAAATTAATGTGAAATGTGTAGTTAAAAAATAATTAAAATTTTTTAATTTAAGTGTAATATTATTTTAAGAAAGAAAGTATAGTTGAAAAGAAGAGAGAAAAATGTATTTTGAAGAAAATGACTACCAAACGGGGCATTAATAAAATATGTAATTAAAATAAATTGTTAATTGCACACAAAAATATATTTACACAAATGAAAATTTTAAGGGCCTGTTAATACTTAACAATGACTTTGAGAATCAATTTTTTGACCGTTAAAAATAAAAGTGCATTCCACCTGTGAGTAAAGAAGTAAAAAATGATAACTAACTTAGGAATGTAACTGTCAAAAAATTAATTTTTTTGGTGAAAAATCAGAACCAAAGGAGGGCTAAACATTATGAGCATGTATGATTCCCATTTTTTTTTTTTTAAAATACATTTTTCTCGTCCTTCTTTTCAATTACACATTTTTTAATAAAATAACTTTACACACAAATTCAAAAATTTTCCTTATTTTTTAACTACATCTTCTCTATCAAAAGATTGTTTGGGAGTGATTTTGAGAATTGATTTTTTGACCGTTAGGAGAAAAGTAGGGTCCACCTATGAGAGAAGAAGTCAAATATGATGGCTGGAATAGTGAAATAACGGTCAAAAATCGCTCCCAAACAAGCTGCAAATATTGTCACCGTTTGGTCATCATTAATTTTCATTCCATAACATTTTATTTTTCTCTTTTCTATTTTCAACCACACAATCTTCCATAAAATAATATATACGTAAATCGAAAAAATTTCCTTCTTTTTCAACCACTCATTTTTCAAAGAAATACTATTTCACTGATTTTCATTACCACAAAATGGGGCCAAACGGGGGCATTATTCTAGAATACATTATTTAAAAAAAAAATGAGGCTCAAACATGTCCTATATTTTTTTAATTTAAATGAAATCTAAGTGCCTGTTTGAGTCCCATTAGACCAAAATACATTTTGAAATAATATTTTGTTAGAGAAAAATGTATTTTGATAAAAATAATAATCAAACGGAGCCAGTAAACTCATTACATAGGCAATGGCTGATTTTATAAACGTCTAGGCGTGAAAAGAGCAAATCAAGTTGTTCACTGGTTCAAATCTTTTTGCAAATAAATTTGGGAATTTATGGTGAAAACTAGATGGAATAAGCATATTTTAGTAAAAAAGTGAGTGGATTATCCCGCTTTAGTTTCTTAATGAACAATAAAGTGCATTGAAATTGTAGTTATAGAATGAACAATTTAAAGAACAAATCCTAACACACAATTTTTAAAAAACAGACATTGGAGTTCAATTTTAGATCATATTGTCATGTAAG
>NW_019248281.1:6555-11099 GCF_002742605.1 Olea europaea var. sylvestris | reverse complement strand
AACAATTTAAAGAACAAATCCTAACACACAATTTTTAAAAAACAGACATTGGAGTTCAATTTTAGATCATATTGTCATGTAAGGAACCGTCTCCCTAAATTGGCATCTTTTCTTGATGTCTTCATCTCAATTTTCATAATGCCCTTGGGTATGTTTATCAAATGGGTTGCATGCGATCAGAGAAAATGACGTAAGTGGACGACAATCATGAATTGTGAAACATTTGATTGATCTGAGAATCAAAATACCAAAAACGATAGGATCCATTTGCACAATGTAGGTAAATGATAGAACCGTTTGTGCTAATTACTTAAAAATGGTTTGTTTGAGCCCGATTCTTTGTACAAAAATACATTTTGTAATAGTGTTATGGTGGAAATGTGTGGTTAAAAAAAAGGAAAAATTTTGAATTTGTGTGTAATATTATTTTATTAAAAAATCTGTGATTGAAATAAGTTCAAATAACTGTTTAAGAATGTATTTTGATAGAAAAATGAGGCTCAAACAGAGGCAAAATAATAAGGGTTTAAATGATATTTTCACTTACTATTCAACTCTATTTATATTTTCTTTATAATTATTTTGACAACATAAAGTCAAGTACTGTTATGATATGTTTGGACAGGTGGAGATTCGATAACATTTATTAGTTTAAAAATGATTAATAATTCCTTAATAAAGTTATTTATCCTTTGTTTGGCAATGATTTTTCCAACCGAAAATTAATTTTTTTCAAAGAATGTATGATTAAAAAAAATTATAAATTTCATAAAATTTTATGATTAAGAACTAATTTTCAAAAAATGTCAAAAAATTCATGGAATATATAAAGACCATGTTTGAGCCACATTTTTTCAAAAAAAAAAAAAAAGTTCTTAAACAGTTATTTGATATCATTTCAACAACACGAATTTCAATAAAAAAATATTACACGTAAATTCAATTTTTATTTTATTTTTTAACCACACTTTTTATATCAATACACTATTCAAAAATATATTCTTAAAAATATAATACGGCTCAAACACGGGCAAAATTTTCTTTAGTTTTGAAGATGAATTCTCGGCTGCCGATTATTTGAGCTCCTTTTTTATTTTTATTTTTATTTTTGTTAAGAAAAGCATTTTGAAAGTTTGAAACAATAGATTGATAGAGAATATGTGGTTAAAAATAAGGAAAAATTTTGATTTTGCTTGTAATATTATTTTATTAAAGAATGTGTAGTTAAAAAGAAAAATATATTTCGAAAATAACATGACGTGCCAAACATTGGAGATATACTAAAATGAAAATATTCATTATAATTCTGGCTCATGGATGCACCAGACTTGAAGAATATGATGCGGCTAATGGTATTTTCATCTCATTTTCTTTCACTAGTGTTGGTTCTTCATAGTTAAATTAGTAGTTATAAATTATTGTTTAAGTACCTCATCTATCATCCTTAAAACTCTAATACATGTTTATTTTCTATAGGGTTGTTTGAGCCCCATTTTCTCAAAAAAAATCTATTTTGAAATAGCCTTATGATGGAAAATGGGTGGTTAAAAAATAAGAAAAATTTTGAATTTACTTGTAATATTATTTTATTGAAAAATATATGACTAAAATGATGTGACATTATTGTTGAAAAATATATTTTGAAAAATAAATGTGGCTCAAACAAGGGCTATGTTTATTTTGTTCGTCCTTTCTTTACTCGTCTTGATCCATCAAGTATTCGTGCTCTTCCACTTCCGATATCAAATCGAAAAAGAAGACGAATTGAATTAGTCAAGAGAATGGTGTGTACAAACTAGTCCTAATTAACTTGATTTGAATGATTAAGGTCCCGTTTGTTTCTCATTCTTTGGCCAAAAAATGAAAAATATGACCATTATTCATCATATCAAGCCATCATATTTGACTTCCTCTCTTTTGTGTGGATCTTATAACGACTAATCATTTTCATGCATATAAGAATGAGACAAAGAACAATTGAGAAATTAAAGTTGCAAAAGATTGGTCAAGAAAGACAATTGTGCATAGTTTATATATTGAGTCCCTATTTGAGTTTGTTAAAAATTATATTTTTAATATATTTTGATAAAATATACAAGCTAATAAAAGTTATAAGTCATATAAAATTAATTATTGAATTTAAGTCATATAAAATTAATTATTGAATTTAACTTAAAATATTATTAATTTTTTAGTTAAATCAAATAGAGGCTAAACCCTTGTTCGAGTCCCCTTTTTTGGGAAAAATATATTTTGGAATGGTAATATTTTTTTGTAGAATGTATGGTTACAAAATTGAAAAAAATTTAAATTTACGTGTAAAATTACTTTATAGAAAAATGTGCAGTTGAAAATGAATTTTGAGAATAATGAGCCTCAAACAGAGGCTAAGTATTAATCATGATATTCTATTATAAATTACTAAATATATTAATCGTGAAAAAACTAATGTTATTATACGAATCATAAATGATTAAGATTGATTAATTATATTCATACTAAAATTTGCTACTAAATTAATTATTCAAATGAATAAAAAGTTGACATTTCATAACTTTACAGCAGTAAAACAACATAATTGAGTCGGCTTTTGGTCATTTAGCAGATATTACTCTATTTTTTTAATTTTTAATTTTTAATTTTTAATTTTTTGTTTTTACCAAACATAACTTTAGTTGAAAAGAACACATTAACATGACTTGATTGATGAGAATTGGATTACACGAAAACAAAACCTTAAACGAAATATGTCACTTAGGAACTTGAAAATTTTAAGGTATGTTTGATTTGTTGCTTACCAGATGTATTCATTTTCTCACTTTTGTAGAAAACTCGCCAACGTATAAGATTTTTTGTGAGTTAAGAGTATCTTTTCCCACAAAAAATAAGGTCTAATTTGTAGTTCAATAGCTACTATGAAATTCGAAGTGTGATGAGAATTGTGATCTATATGTTCAATATACTAATTCTAAACTAACAAAGCAAATAAACTATTTATTTAGTGCTTGTTTATACCTCATTTTATGTGAGTAATGTATTATATAATAGTGATTGATGTTGAAATATGTGGTTAAAAAAAATTTTTATTTACGTGTAATATTATTTTAATGAAGAATATGTGGTTGAAAATGAGTACTGCAGAAAAATAATGTAGTAGAATGTGGAAAAGTGGTAGACGAACAAAGCCTTAATACGTGAATGTTTGTATTTGAATCGTGAATTCTCTTGTTGCCATTTAATTCAACTTTTAATTCAGAATTTAGTAAATTCATGCATTCAAAATAATCGATAATCCATTTTTATTCAATATTTTTTCCCAAAATATATTTAACACGATCCGATCATATTTCTAGCCTAAATTTATATGAAAAATGTGAATTGATTCACAAGATTTATCACACATACCATAAATATTATTTCTAATACTTATTGTTCATGTGTTAATTTTATCGCGTTCTAAACTTATTGTGAATATTTTTACATTATAATAAGCAACTTATTATCTAATTAGTAATCAAACAATTAAATAGTTCAATAAGAATGTAAAACCAATCAAGAAAAATCATGATATAATAAATGATTGTCTTGAATTAAAATAAATAAATAATATGGTTCATCATTCATCCAATACAATAGAAAACTTAGCCAACCATCCTAATTATTAAGCCCTTGTTTGAGCCCCATTATTTTGAAAAATACATTTTTGAACAGTGTTTTGACATTATTTCAACAGCACATTTATCAATAAAATAATATTACGCGTAAATCTAAAACTTTTTCTTATTTTTTAATCACATATTTCTCATCAATACAATATTTAAAAAATCATTATTTCCTAAAAAATAGGGCTCAAACAAGGGCTAAATTATACAAAATAATGAAAAGACATCACATGGATCGAAGAAATAAGGAAGAAAGCAGAGAAATTCACTTTCTTGAATGAAATCTTGATTTTGGATGGGTAATCTTTAAAAATTATGCACAATTCCCATGATATTGGTGATGTAGCATCGTTCTTCACATCCAAAATATGTTGAATCTATGAATTTTTAGGTCTAAGGAAGGTTTCCAATAATATGGGCGTGTTCTCCTTACCTAATTTTTTTTTTGCGTTTAATATTGAGGCGCGCGCCTAGGAGCTTTGGGATGCCTCAGTCTCCTCCTTTCGGTTGGTGGCGTGCGCCTCCCCTGTAGGCGATGTAGCGCTTCTTGACTAAGTTCAAGCAACAAAATAATTTTCAGTATTTTTATCATAACTTTCTTTTTCGATATCCAATTGAGGTGATTCAAAGTGCATTGGGAAAACTTCTCAGAGGGCTAAAATTCTTCCTGGATATCATTTTTCCAATTCAAAGGATTTCTATGCCAAAATGGGGCCTCAATATGAAACTAAAAATTTCGAAACATACTTTTTTCGTTTGAAAGTTGATGTATGATAATATTTTGACTATAATTCATCCATTTGACTTTTTTTCACATCTAATTGACCCTGATCACTCTCAAATCTTCATCGTGAGGTTCGAAACAACTTTTGAATATTTGCA
>NW_019248281.1:0-3301 GCF_002742605.1 Olea europaea var. sylvestris | reverse complement strand
TTTTTGAAATTGGTTGTTTTTGGTTCAATGAGGTTACTTTGATTTGGGTGAGGATTTAGTTTTGAAGCAAGGGTTGTATTTTGAGAAGAGTAAGATCCATGAGAATTTAAAATATAATCTTCAATTAAAAAAAGAGGATATTTGCCTTCTTTTTATTTTTTCTCTCAACTTTTGAAAATTCCATTTCTCTTTTTCTCTCAAGATTGCATAAACTCTCTTGTAAGAAAGTCTGCAAGAAAGTTTGATTTTCCTTATATATATAGCCCTTGTTTGAGCCACATTATTTTGGGAAAAAAATACATTTTTGAATAGTGTATTGATGAAAAATGTGTGATTAAAAAATAAGAAAAAATTTTGAATTTGCGTGTAATATTATTTTATTAAAAAATGTGTGGTTGAAATAATGTACAATCACTATTTAAGAATGAATTTTTTTTTTTCAAATAATGTGGATCAAACGGGGCCATAATATTTTGAAATCGAAACATGACAAAATAGCTTGCCATCTAGCAAAAAACTGTTTTGAAATAAAAATTTTAACGTCCTTTTGCAAAACTTCTTTAGATGCTTTGCAATCAGTTTTTAACATAAATTCTTTATTAATTAAATTATATTGAAATTTTGAAATATATAGTACAATAGATAAAATGTCCATTTTGATAGTCGAATAGTTCTTCTGAGGGCCGGTCCATACACCACTATGAAACCTAGCCAACTGTTCTTGATTTGACTCTTTTGAAATCTGTTTTAATACTCTACCAAAGTCTAAATTAGAGGCATCAATTTTGACAATAATGGAGGCAGTATGATCAATAATTGATAGACATGGAATATTTTTGACAGACTTTTTGACCTTTTGGACAGCAATTGTATGCTCATGACTCTATGTGTCCGAATTCTTTTATAATCTTTTGAAAAGAGGAGTACAAATCAAACATTATCTATTTGATAAAGTCTCCGACATAATTGATACAACCAAGAAAACTTTGAAGAGAAGATTTATCTAACATTTCGCAGGAAAAATTTTAGTAAAATCTAGACTTCTCTGAATTTGAATAATTGTACCTAATTGAATATTGTGACCTAAAAAACGAATTTGTGTTTGACATAAAACAATCATTTTAGCAAAAACTCCTAAACCATTATTCTTGATAATCTGTATGAATGCATTGATATGTTTCGAATGTTGTTCTATACTTTTTGAAAATATAAGAACACAATCTATATAAACAATAATGAAATTTTAAAAATGATTGAAAATATCGTTAATAATTTTTTGGAATTCAGAAGGGGCATTTTTTAGACCAAATGGTATAACATTTCATTCATATTGACCAAAAGGAACATTGAAAGAAGTTTTGTATCGATCTTCTCTTTAATTTGAATTTGCCAAAATCTCAACTTCATATCAAATTTTGAGAAGTTAACTGCTTTGGATAACGAATTCATTGAAGAGCAGTATTTAGAGGTTTATAATTGATTACAAGACGTGGAGCACCCGTTCAATTTCAATTGAATTATTGACATAGAAAGCTGAGAAACTCCAAGGAGATTTGCTTGGACGAATTAAACATATGTCAAATAAATCTTTGATTTTCTTGACACAAAAGTCTAATAATTCTTTGTTCATAGGAATAGGACGAGATTTCGTTGGAATGTTTGATTCATGAAAATTAGAATTACTAGGGAGAGAAACAACATGTTTCTTTCTTTCCCAAAAAGTATTTGGAATGGTCGAACGAATTTCCTTTTCAATTTGTTTTTGAAAATTTGAATTTTTTCAATAATTGAAGAGTTTAATAATTGTTCTTCAATTCTTTTAAAGTTAATTTATTCTTTAAGAAATTGAATATGATTTTTCTTCAAGTTAATATTATTAACAATTTTTGAAATAGCCGTTTCTTTTAAATAATTTACATCCTTATAAGAAGGAGGGTTCGTAAATTTGAAAAATATTTCCTGTTAAAAAATATTTGTAGTTAAGCCTTTTGAATCAACTTGAAAAGGATAAATTTGAACTATGAAAGGAGTACCAAGATTAACTTCTTGATCTAAATCTTTTACAAGATAAAAAATATTTTTGAAACAAATATTTGAATTACAAACATGGGCTTTAGAAAGTTTATAATTAATATTGAGTCTCTTGCCACTGACACCATAAAGACGCTCAATAGTTTTTTCAAAAATTTTTGTAGGGATAAGCCCTTTTCTAATACAATTTTGATTAGCTTCTGAATCAATAAGGACTTTAGAATTGGATTTAAATTCTTTATTGACTACAATAGTCATATTGCAGTGCCGTTTTTGAAGTTGAAATCGGTTAATGACATTAACATTTTCTTCTTCAGATTGAGATTGAGAATTATTTAATAAAAATTTAGAAGAGGATGAAGAAGAAGAGGATAAAGATTTGGATTTAGAAAATTTAGAGGATTGTGATATAGAATTTATTTTTGAATAATATTCATTATTCAAATCTTTTGCTTTAAGAATAATAACTTCCATTTTGATTTCTTTCATTTGATTTTCTAGATTAAAAATTTGAGATTTCATATTCTTGATTTTAAAGTTTAAATCTGGAATATAAACTTTTGAGGAGGATCCAATTTTAAATCTATTTAATATGTTTTGCATATTAATATCTTCAATGGAGGATGTGAACTTGAAGGAAGCAAAGAACTAAATTTCTTCTTTAAATTTGGATCATTAATTTGACCAATAATTTCTTGAATAATTTCTTCTTCTTTAGATAAAACATTTATAGTTTTACAACCACAAAATTCTTTATCATTACTTGAAGAAGAAGATTGAATATAAGTTTCTGTGTCAGAATCTTCTTGACCTTGAAAGACTTGTTCTAATTCTAAGTTAGACTCATTATCAGAACTACTAGAGTTTGTAAGATTGAGAAGTTCAAGTTTAATTTCTTCATCAATTTTAAGATTATTAATCTTTCCATTCAAAAGACATTTATTTGAATAATGATCTGTTTGTTTACATTTCGAACAAGTTTGGCTTTGAATTTCATATCATTGCATAATTTTAATCCTGTTTTATTAATATTATTGATAATCTCACCATAAGTAAGATCTTGATGATTTCTTTCTTCATAAATAATAGTATTTCTAACTTTCTCAGCAAATAGATTTGGAATTTCAGAAATGAAATTTTCTTTCCAATAGGATTGTTGACAGTCTTCGTAACATAATACGAGACAAGAACATATATTTATACCATTGAAAATCCTGAAGTTTTGGACATTTTAAATTCATTAAAATATCATTTTGAATTTGTAATAAAT
>NW_019248280.1:1274-1382 GCF_002742605.1 Olea europaea var. sylvestris | reverse complement strand
CGGGGGCAATTTCGTCATTTTTCACGACGGTGTCGGAATGAGCTCAAATTTGACGTTTTGATCGGAAACAAAAATCGCGCCGGTGCAATTTCGTCATTTTTCGCGACA
>NW_019248280.1:754-1043 GCF_002742605.1 Olea europaea var. sylvestris | reverse complement strand
ATCGGAAACAAAAATTGCGTCGGGGGCAATTTCGTCATTTTTCGCGACGGTGTCGGAATTGGTTAAAATTTGACATTTTGATCGGAAACAAACACCGCGCCAGGGGCAATTTCGTCATTTTTCGCGACGGTGTCGGAATTGGTTAAAATTTGACATTTTGATCGGAAATAAAAACCGCGCCAGGGGCAATTTCGTCATTTTTTACGACAGTGCCGAAATGGGCACAAATTTGACAGTTTGATCGGAATCAAAAACTTCGCCGGGGGCAATTTCGTCATTTTTCACGACG
>NW_019248280.1:0-178 GCF_002742605.1 Olea europaea var. sylvestris | reverse complement strand
TTTCGCGACGGTGTCGGAATTGGTTAAAATTTGACATTTTGATCGGAAACAAAAATCGCGCTGGGGCAATTTTGTCATTTTTCAAGACGGTGTCAAAATGGGCTCAAATTTGACATTTTGATCGGAAACAAAAACCCGCCAGGGGCAATTTCGTCTTTTTTCGCGACGGTGTCGAAAT
>NW_019248279.1:0-1382 GCF_002742605.1 Olea europaea var. sylvestris | reverse complement strand
ACACACACACACACACACACACGAGATTTGATTTCATACCTTTCTAGATTTCATAAGGGATTTGCGATGTAAAAATTCTAATAGACAAGCAGTTTAAGATATAGCAAGCTGTATTTACAGCTTCAACCCACAATTTAATAGGAAGTTTCTTACTATTCAACATCGCTCTAGCCAACTCTTGTAAGGAGATATTCTTCACTTCTATCATGCCATTTTGCTCAGAACTTTTAGGGGTGAGAACTTATTATAAATACCACACTCATCAAAGAATTTTAAGCAACTAGTATTTCAAATTCTCTTCCATGGCTACTCCTAATTTTTATAATTTAAGTCACCTCAAAATGTTTCTCAGTGATCAATTTTTGATACAGAAATATGAATCTCTCAAATATATTAGATTTTTCCCTTAATAAATCTACCTAAGTATATGTAGAAAAGTCATCTAAGACATAAATATATCTTTAACCATTGCACCAAAAATTTCTTATTTACTAAAATATCTTTAAGTAAAATTACATAATTAAACACTTTATAATTAAATAAATTGTTGTTATACCACAAATATAAAGTCTAATTTATTTCTTTCTTTTTCCTCAACATCTCATTGTTCTTAGTTTTTTCCGACGGCTTTTGCCTTCTTCTACGACGACAAGATAATCTTTTCCCTCATGGTAAATGATTTTATTTTTTCAATTTCTTTTTCAAGTTTGAAAATTAAGAATTTGATTTTTTTTGGTTAATTTAAACAGATTTGTTATGATTTTAAAACATGTTAGATTATGATTTTTAATTGTTAAATGAGTTTATGTATTTATGCGTATATATACTCACCATAATTTCATGAATTGCATGCATTCATCATGTGGGACATACACAAGTTGCACCACTCATTACCATGAATTGCAATGATATAGATAAACCTCAAATGAACTTGTATATACGTAGGTACGTCAGTTTTTCGTGGATTTTTGTCTATGAGGTATATGAATTTTCGAAGTTGTTCTTAATCAACAAGAAATTTTTATTGTCATATTGTATTTTTTACAACATCGTAGTAAATTTAAATTTTTTTTATAACTTATCATAATTCAATTTATTTGTCCTAAATGTTAGGAAAATAATGACGACTTCAATATATACGATTATACACAATACTACTAACCAAATATGAATAAATCAAATATTAAATTTATGTCTATTAATTCAATTTTGAAACATGTCTAGTTTATCAAAAAAATGCTTCCTCAAGTTGGGTTTGAAATGTGTCAAATGAATTATTAAAATCTTTTTATCCATGAAATTATAATGTTGTTGTCGATAAAAATTTTTAATTTCCACTTAAAAGTGCTTCCAAAATAGACTTCCAAGATTAAAAAAAAAAA
>NW_019248278.1:0-1382 GCF_002742605.1 Olea europaea var. sylvestris | reverse complement strand
AACTTAAATCTGAATTTTCTGAATCATTATCTTTTTTAATAATTCTTATTCTTATATTTTGTTCTTGGTCATAATATAAATATTCCGATTCTTTTATCATTTTATTAATATACATTTGTTCTTCAAGTTCTCTGGTGTCCCACATAACTAATATGCCTCTAGAAACCCCTTATGATCCCATAAACTGATACCCTACATGCTGTCCCCCCCATAAGCTATTGACAACCGCCCTCGAGATGACCTCCATCTTGGTTTCTTGTAAGCATATAAGATCCGCTCCCCAGCCCCTTAGCAGATGTCGAACACCCATCATTTTCCCAACTTCATTAAGTCCCCTTACATTCCAGCTAATGATTTGTGGCATCATTTTAACAGTCCAGCATCCCTCCCCAGTACTACATTCTTGGACTCACCACCCTTGCCATCATAATTAACTGACCATTCGAGCCTCTTAAGTTCACGATCGCCCTTTCTTTTTAATTTACCGTCTTGTTTACTCATCTCTTGTTCCCTATTGGCCTCCAAATCCTCAAACAATTGTAGTAATCTGTTTTCGTATCCATCACAAGACACGCCCGTTAACTTACTGAAATCCTGAATTTTCTGTAGAACCCAGTTTGAAGGTAGGTGTCCAGCTTCGAATCCAATCAATTCCCCTGTTTCCTCTACCTGTATAACATCACTTTCTATTTCTCCCTTCTTAGCTCCATTTACCCACAACATCAGTGCTTTTTCCATCCCCAAATCACTTACCTTCATTGGCTTAGAGTTCCTTCAATTATATGTGTTCGCAACCCTTGTTGTCAAAGGTGTCGCGTCGTGCTCTATCACCCCTGACGGTACATGCCTCGTCCCTTAATCACCTAGTAAAAGCCCATCATCGTGTGGGACTGTGTCCATTGCACTCATCGTTATTGTCTCCAAGTTCACCATACTCGGCTCCCATTCTTTAGACAAAGGTACCACCTCTCGGTCTACATCGATCCCCACGTCGACCTCATCCATATCCATCCCCTCTAAGACATCACCTTTGTCATATTTAGATTGTCCCTCATCCGTTTCGATCTGATCAACAAACTGACAAGTGATTTCGAGTCTTCCCTGCTTTACTTGATTATGTGCCGATTCCTTCTTATTCAATCCCGATGCTTGTTTTCCAATAGTTGGTTACTCATCCATACCCACCCCACACTTTTGGCAACATAACAATTTCTTGGGACCCATTTCATACCCACTTCCCACTAGCCTAATCAATTCCTCCAACACTCCTTTCAATTCCTGGTCACGAGCCATAATTTCAGCCCTATTCAAACAACAATCCTGACCTTCGTTTACACTGACATTGACAGTCATCTCTTTTTGCTATTGCATCCACTGGTCAG
>NW_019248277.1:0-1383 GCF_002742605.1 Olea europaea var. sylvestris | reverse complement strand
TTTGGGCCCATAATTATTTTTTGGAAATGTATCGACCGTTTTGGATTGAACTCAGGACTTCGTCGTGACGTATGAGGGATTTTGGCTATTTTTCTAAAGAATGAGCACTTATATATTTGGAGTGCTTGGAGAGTCGGCGTACGAAAGATTGAGCGTAACTTTTGCACACGGTGCCGTTTTGGGCCCACAAGTACTTTTCGGAAATGTAGCGACCATTTTGGATTGAACTAATGACTTCGTCGTGACGTACGAGGGATTTTGGCCTTTTTTCTAAAGAATGATAACTTGCATTTTTGGAACGCTTGGAGAGTCGGCGTACGAAGAATTGAGAGTAACTTTTGGACACGGTGTTCGTTTTGGGCCCATAAGTACTTTTCGGAAATGTAGCGACCGTTTTGGATTGAACTCATGACTTCGTCGTGACGTATGAGGAATTTCGGCCATTTTTCTAAAGAACGAGCACATGCATATTTGCAACGCTTGGAGAGTCGACGTATGAAGAATTGAGCCTAACTTTTGTACACGGTGTCCGTTTTGGTCCCATAAGTACTTTTTGGAAATGTCGCGACCATTTTGGATTGAACTCAAGACTTCATCGTGACGTATGAGGGATTTTTGCCTTTTTTCTAAATAATGAGCACTTGTATATTTGGAACGCTTGGAGGGTCGGCGTACGAAGAATTGAGCGTAACTTTTGTACAAGGTGTCCGTTTTTGGCCCATAAGTACTTTTCGAAAATGTAGCGATGTTTTGGATTGAACTCATGACTTCATCGTGATGCATGAGGGATTTTGGCCTTTTTTCTAAAGAATGAGAACTTACATTTTTGGAACGCTTGGAGAGTCGGCTTATGAAGAATTGAGCGTTACTTTTGGACACGGCGTCCATTTTGGGCCAATAAGTACTTTTCGGAAATGTAGCGACCGTTTTGGATTGAACTCATGACTTCGTCGTGACGTATGAGGTATTTCGGCCATTTTTTGAAAGAATGAGGACTTGTATTTTTGGAACGCTTGGAGAGTCGGCATACGAAGAATTGAGCGTAACTTTTGCACACGGTGTCCGTTTTAGGCCCATAAGTACTTTTCAGAAATGTAGTGACCTTTTTGGATTGAACTCATGACTTCGTCGTGACGTATGAAGGATTTCGGCCATTTTTTTAAAGAATGAGCACTTGCATATTTGGAACGCTTGGAGAGTCGGCGTACGAAGGATTGAGCGTAACTTCTGGACACGGTGTCCGTTTAGTGCCCGTAATTATTTTTCGAAAATGTAGCGACCATTTTGGATTGAACTCACTACTTCGTCGTTACGTATGAGGGACTTCGGCCATTTTTCTTAAGAATGAGCACTTGCATATTTGGAATGCTTGGAGAGTCAGCG
>NW_019248276.1:0-1383 GCF_002742605.1 Olea europaea var. sylvestris | reverse complement strand
CGCCGGCGGCAATTTAGTCATTTTTCTCGGCCGTGTCGGAATGGGCTCAAATTCGACAGGTTGATCGGGAACAAAAATCGCGCAGGGGGCAATTTCGTCATTTTTCTCGACTGTGTGGAAATTGGCTGAAATATGGCAGTTTGATCTGAAATAAAAAAGGCACGGGGGGCAATTTCGACATTTTTCGCGACTGTGTCGAAATTGTCTAAAATTCGACTGGTTGATCGGAAACAAAAATCCTGTCGGGGGCAATTTCGTCATTTTTCTCGACTGTGTTGGAATTGGCTGAAATTTGGCAGTTTGATGGGAAATAAAAATCGCGCCGGGGGAAATTTCGTCATTTTTCTCGACTGTGTCGGAATGGGCTCAAATTTGACAGGTTTGTCGGGAACAAAAATCGCGCCGGGGGCAATTTCGTCATTTTTCTAGACTGTGTCGGAATTGGCTGAAATTTGGCAGTTTGATCGGAAATTAAAAACCACGCTGACGGCAATTTCGCCATTTTTCTTGACTGCGTTGGAATGGGCACAAATTTGACAGGTTTATCCGGAACAAAAATCGCGCCGGGTATAAATTCGTCATTTTTCGTGACTGTGTCGAAATTGGCTAAAACTTGACTTGTTGAACGGAAACAAAAACCGCGCCGGGGGTAATTTCGTCATTTTTCTCGACTGTGTCGGAATTGGCTGAAATTTGACAGTTTGATCTGAAATAAAAATCGCGTCGTGGGCAATTTCGTCATTTTTCTCGACTGTGTCTGAATGGGCTCAAATTTGACAGTTTGATCGGAAAGAAAAATCGCGCCGGCGACAATTTCGTCATTTTTCTCGACTGTGTCGGAATGGGCTCAAATTCGACAGGTTGATCGAGATCAAAAACCGCGCCGGGGGCAATTTCGTCGTTTTTCTCGACTGTGTCGGAATTGGCTGAAATATGGCAGTTTGATCTGAAATAAAAATCGCACAGGGGGCAATTTCGTCATTTTTCGCGACTGTGTCGGAATTGGCTAAAATTCGACTGGTTGATCGGAAACAAAAATCGCTTCAGGGGCAATTTCGTCATTTTTCTCGATTGTGTTGGAATTGGCTGAAATTTGGCAGTTTGATCGGAAATAAAAATCGCGCGGTGGAAATTTCGTCATTTTTCTCGACTGTGTCGGAATGTATTCAAATTTGACAGGATTATCGGGAACAAAAATCGCACCGGGGGCAATTCCGTCATTTTTCTCGACTGTGTCGGAATTGGCTGAAATTTGGCAGTTTGATCAGAAATAAAAATCGTGCCGACGGCAATTTCGCCATTTTTCTTGACTGTGTCGGAATGGGCCCAAATTTGACAGGTTTATCAAGAACAAAAATCGCGCCGGGTGTAAATTCGTCATTT
>NW_019248275.1:0-1383 GCF_002742605.1 Olea europaea var. sylvestris | reverse complement strand
GCAATGCACAAAATTTAACTCTACATATAATATAGCAACTCGAGCATAATTGTACAGATCCTATTGTAAATTAAACTTTTGTAAACGTGATAATTATTAAAAAACCAAAAGAATAAAAAGAAACCTTTAGGGAATATTTTGAATGCTTGAATTCACGCATATAATTGGCTTCTGAGAGCTTTTTACTGAAAGAACATCATAAAATTGAATAAAGATTAACACTATTTCCTTTGAAGCTTCCAACATTGCCTTCAAGCTGTCTTTAGATTCTTAAAAAATTCTAACATAAGAGCCAGGGGTTGTGTCTCCCTCCAACTTGTACTTCAATCTACGGAACTCGTATAATCAGGGGTCGTCCATTTGCTTTAAGAATATTTCTATATTTAAATAGCTAGGACATATATGTAGTGTGTTATTGCTGTCTCCACATTAATTAATTACTCTAATTATCTTAGCTAGAAAGTGTTAGGAATTCCGCGTCAAAGCAATGTCTTAGACCTTGAGGCTTCAGGCCTCCCGCCTCTTGGAAGGAGACCTTTGCCTTCCACATAAAATGCGTAGGAAATGTCCAAATCCAATCCTAGAGATCACAATGAAGTTTCAGAGGATCTTTTAGTTTAGAGACAAATAGTTCACATCTTCACAGATATGTCTATTTCATCGAGCCTTTCATTGAGACAATGCTCACATTGTTACGCCTTTCCTATGATCGAATACTACCATACAAGAAATTTCGCTACCATAGGATTATTATATTTATGCTTGAATAAAAAAATTTGAATTGCATGTTTCCTGTTTCATACAAAGTCTCGAGTGTTCTAGATTAGGAATCAGCAGGGTAATTAAGCTAAATTTAATTAGTAATGACTAATGTTTGACCAAAATTAGTGATGGGAGTTGCTCTAAATTAGTAATTTAATTAAAAAAAAATTGATGTATTTTGAATTGAAGATGGATTAAGGGAGCTACATTTGCTCTAAATGGTGCTTCCAAAAAATTAAATTCGAAAATTTGAGACACTATATATTCTCTCGCTTCTAGGAATTCATGTTTTGCATTTAGTTTCTATTGAGAATAATGTCAATAATTTTCTATACTTTGGTCAATGAAAACTTACGAAATTTTGTTTTCTTAAATGTTTTTAAGTGAAAACCTACTTATAAGTAAAAATAGACAAAAAGAATTTAAAATAAGGGAGTAATACTGTAAAAGTTGAAAAACAATAAAATGCTTCAAAAGTACTTACTCATTTTACAAAATTTTCATCCACTCCTACACGTAATTAATTAAAATAGTTAAAATATTAAACAATGAATTTCGAATATTAAATATTCAAGAAAAGTAAAATAGATTTAAATTCAAAATTATTATATTAATGTATCC
>NW_019248274.1:0-1383 GCF_002742605.1 Olea europaea var. sylvestris | reverse complement strand
TATTTAAAAAATGAATTTTTATTTTCTTATGACAAGTTAAAGTCATTGGATGATGCTAATTTGAAAACATATTGTGATCATGTTGACATTGTTCTAAGACATGTAATTTTGTGTGATCTTGATGACAAATATTGGTTTCTGGAGTTAAAAATTATGTAAAATCTTTTACCAAAAGAAACGTAGACATTTTTTGATATATTGACTTATTTGAAAGATTGGATTACTTTCACAATACATTTATTGCTTATAAAATACTATTGAAAATTCATGTTACTATTACATCCGTTGAAATAAATTTTTCAAAATTGAAGTTTATAAAATCTTATTTGCAATTAACCATGTTACAAAAACAATTGAATGAGGTTTTTTATATTCATTGAACAACATTTGTTGGAACATGTTGATCATGAAATTTTAATTAGTAAGTTTGCTTATATAAATGCGAGAAGAAATGTTGTTACATGATTTGTTGCATTTCAAGGTTTATATGTGGTACTTGTTATTTTTAATTTCAAGGTATGCTCATATGGATTGCACGAAGAGGTTAGGAACTTAGATGGTTTTTTTGTTGATGACATGAATATTGATGAAGTTAGGTAGGTGTTTTTGAGCTTTGCTTGCACTTTTTTTATTCATGATATGTAAAACAATAAAAAAAATTAAATATCACATTTTTGCAATGAAATAATACTATTGAAATAAAAAAATTTCTTAATATATTTTTTAATTATATAAAACAGACACCATTTTAAAATGTGACACAAAGCAGGCCGGCCCTGAGTACATGCTTCAATCGCCAAATTATTGTTGAGTTAGTTTTTTATCAATAAATATCACATTTTGTCGGCTCATTTTCATTTCTCATCTTTTCTACACAAAATAGGTTATCTTAACACCTTCACCTTCTCTACGATCATGTTATGAACACTTTTCTTTTAATGAACCAACATTCAATACCTAAAACATTGCAGGCCTTTCAACTATTCTGTAAAACTAACACTTTAGGAATCTTCCTACATACAAATATCTATAGCACAAATCAATTTCATCCAAATCCTCTAATCCTCCTATCCATTGCGTCCTCTTCGATTTCTTCTTTCTTGGTAATCATTGAACTAATATAATGAAATAGCACGATCTATTCAATGACTTGACAAATATTTCCATTTTTACTACTATTAAACGGACATTCTATTTAATCTTTCTAAAGTTGGAGAAAGTTAATTTTCCCTTTTTCATCTTACTGATAATGCCATAAGTAGGTCTAGTTATAAACCTTGTCCCATATACCTTAACTCTTGGGACTTGGCATAGAAAGACAGACCCAGGATTAGATATTTTTTAATCATACTATATGTACAATGATAATTGACAAGATTTATT
>NW_019248273.1:0-1383 GCF_002742605.1 Olea europaea var. sylvestris | reverse complement strand
ATCAGAAATAAAAATCGCGCCGGGGTCAATTTCGTCATTTTTCTCGACTGTGTCGGAACTGGCTGAAATTTGGCAGTTTGATCAGAAATAAAAATCGAGCCGGGTCAATTTCGTCATTTTTCTCGACTGTGTCGGAACTGGCTGAAATTTGGCAGTTTGATCTGAAATAAAAATCGCGCCGGGGTCAATTTCGTCATTTTTCGAGACTGTGTCGGAATTGGCTGAAATTTGGTTGTTTGATCGGAAATAAAAATCGCGCCCACGGCAATTTCGTCATTTTTCTTGACTGTGTCGGAATGGGCTCATATTTGACAGGTTGATCGGGAACAAAAATCGCGCCGGGGGCAATTTCGTCATTTTTCTCGACTGTGTCGGAATTGGCTGAAATTTGGCAGTTTGATCGGAAATAAAAATCGCGCCGGCGGCAATTTCGTCATTTTTCTCGACTGTATCGGAATGGGCTCAAATTTGACAGGTTTATCGGGAACAAAAATCGCGCCGGGTTTAATTTCATCATTTTTCGCGACTGTGACGGAATTGGCTAAAATTTGACTTGTTGATCGGAAACAAAAACCGCGTAGGGGGCAATTTCTTCATTTTTCTCGACTGTGTTGGAATTGGCTGAAATTTGGCAGTTTGAACTGAAATAAAAATCGCCCCGGGGGCAATTTCGTCATTTTTCTCGACTGTGTCGGAATTGGCTGAAATTTGGCAGTTTGATCTGAAATAAAAATCGCCCCGGGGGCAATTTCGTCATTTTTCTCGACTGTGTCGGAATTGGCTGAAATTTGGCAGTTTGATCTGAAATAAAAATCGCCCCGGGGGCAATTTCGTCATTTTTCTCGACTGTGTCGGAATTGGCTGAAATTTGGCAGTTTGATCTGAAATAAAAATCGCCCCGGGGGCAATTTCGTCATTTTTCTCGACTGTGTCGGAATTGGCTGAAATTTGGCAGTTTGATCTGAAATAAAAATCGCCCCGGGGGCAATTTCGTCATTTTTCTCGACTGTGTCGGAATTGGCTGAAATTTGGCAGTTTGATCTGAAATAAAAATCGCCCCGGGGGCAATTTCGTCATTTTTCTCGACTGTGTCGGAATTGGCTGAAATTTGGCAGTTTGATCTGAAATAAAAATCGCCCCGGGGGCAATTTCGTCATTTTTCTCGACTGTGTCGGAATTGGCTGAAATTTGGCAGTTTGATCTGAAATAAAAATCGCCCCGGGGGCAATTTCGTCATTTTTCTCGACTGTGTCGGAATGGGCTCATATTTGACTGGTTGATCGTGAACAAAAATCGCGCAGGGTGTAATTTCTTCATTTTTCGCGACTGTGTCGGAATTGGCTA
The DNA here is from genome assembly GCF_002742605.1 of Olea europaea var. sylvestris. Taxonomy (NCBI): domain Eukaryota; kingdom Viridiplantae; phylum Streptophyta; class Magnoliopsida; order Lamiales; family Oleaceae; genus Olea; species Olea europaea. Next base: position 39 of record NW_019248273.1, on the reverse strand, counting down.
AAATTTGACTGGTTGATCGGAAACAAAAATCGCGCCGGG
>NW_019248272.1:0-1383 GCF_002742605.1 Olea europaea var. sylvestris | reverse complement strand
TGTCGGAATGGGCTTAAATTTGGCAGCTTGATCGGAAATAAAAATCACACCGAGGGCAATTTCGTCATTTGTCGCGACTGTGTTGAAATGGGCTAAAATTTGACTGGTTCATCGGAAATAAAATTCGCGTCGGGGGCAATTTCGTCATTTTGCGTGACTGTGTCGGAAAGGGCTTAAATTTGGCAGGTCGATCGGAATTAAGAATCGCGCCGGGGGCAATTTCGTCATTTTTCGCGACTGTGTCAGAGTGGGCTAAAATTTGACAGGTACATCGGAAACAAAAATCGTGCCGGGGCAATTTCGTCATTTTTCGCGACTGTGTCGGAATGGGCTAAAATTTGACAGGTAGATCGGAAACAAAAATCGTGCCGGGGCAATTTCATCATTTTTTGCGACGGTGTCGGAATGGGCTAAAATTTGGGTGATTGATCGGAAACAAAAATCGCGCCGGGGACAATTTCGTCATTTTTCGCGACTGTGTCGGAATGGGCTTAAATTTGGCATGTTTATCGGAAATAAAAATCGCGCAGGGGGCAATTTCGTAATTTTGCGCGACGGTGTCGGAATGGGCCTAAATTTGAGTGATTGATCGGAAACAAAAACCGCGCCGGGGCAATTTCGTCATTTTTCGCGACTGTGTCGGAATGGGCCTAAATTTGGCAGGTTGATCGGATATAAAAATCGCGCCGAGGGCAATTTCGTCATTTTTCACGACTATGTCTGAATGGGCTTAAATTTGGCAAGTTGATCGGAAATAAAAATCGCGCCGGGGGCAATTTCGTCATTTTTCGCGACAGTGTCGGAATGAGCTTAAATTTGACCGGTTGATCGGAAACAAAAATCGCGCCGGGGGCAATTTCGTCATTTTTCGCGACGGTGTCGGAATGGGCCAAAATTTGAGTGATTGATCGGAAACAAAAACCGCGCCGGGGGCAATTTCGTCATTTTTCACGACTATGTCGGAATGGGCTTAAATTTGGCTAGTTGATCGGAAATAAAAATCGCGCCCGGGGCAATTTCGTCATTTTACGCGACTGTGTCGGAATGGGCTTATATTTGGCAGGTTGATCGGAAATAAAAATCGCACCGAGGGCAATTTCGTAATTTTTCGCAACTGTGTTGAAATGGGCTTAAATTTGGCAGGTTGATCGGATATAAAAATCGCGCCAATGGCAATTTCGTCATTTTCACGACTGTGTCTGAATGGGCTTAAATTTGGCAAGTTGATCGGAAATAAAAATCGCGCCGGGGGCAATTTCGTCATTTTTCGCGACGGTGTCGGAATTGGCCAAAATTTGACTGATTGATCTGAAACAAAAACCGCGTCGGGGCAATTTCGTCATTTTTCGCAACTGTGTCGAAATGGGCTAAAATTTGACTGGT
>NW_019248271.1:0-1383 GCF_002742605.1 Olea europaea var. sylvestris | reverse complement strand
TTCTGAATAAGAAAAAAATTAGAAGAGAGATAAACAGATTTCAAACAGAGCTAGAGTGACCTCAAAAGCAATGGGACAACAGACCATCAGAAGAACTTGTTGAGGACAAGTGTTCTTAACATAACAGCTTGATAGGATATCCAGTTTTGTTCGAAAAGAGAATTTTTTTTTTGCTGAAATCAGTATGGAAAAGATGTAAAATTTCCATTAAATGATTCTTCTAAAAACATATCGGGTTTGTTTACCAATTCAGAAGAGTTACTTTCTCCCAAATTTTCTCACTAACTAAAAAAAGAAAATAAATTCTAACTGAGTCTTCTCTACAAAATTGTGCTTTATAAAAAATCCCGTCTCAAATTCTGTTCAAGTGAGCGGTGATATCAATAAAGACATCCTCTCTGCAGGGAAGTGTTAAGCCACCAGTTGGATGATCGAACCCAAATTCTTGTTCAGCTTGATGTAATAAGTCTTGAAATGAAGGGTGGTTCAGGTAAGAGATTGGAACAACAAATCTTTTTCTTTCGACCCCGACGTAAACAGAAAAAGATCCCTTCGGAATATCTGAAGATTGTCCAAAAAAATGCTTAGCATGAATTATACGAGGCATATGGATGGCCATGGCTCTACAAAGGGCTCAAGAAACAAGTAAGAAGCTTGAACTTGCTAGGATCTGAGTTCGGTGTTATTGATTGCTCGGTGTTATATATATAGGATCTGAGTTCGGTGTTATATATATAGATGTGTACATTTACATTAAATGTTCAACAGCAGATATTGTGGTGAACAAGAATTGGGCGGGATAGGGCCAGAGAAGAACATAAGCACAAGGGATCACATGGTTCTGTCTTTCAACCACTACCTGAATTTATAAGAAGTGAGCTAAATGCACATATATTCAGAAACATCACTCCCCACAATTTCTGATACCACAGGCTACAACTTATATCATTACAATCTAAGATATTCAAATCGTTTTAGATGGACGCTTCTTGCTTCAATCAACAGAAAATGCATAACAGTGTCACATCTAGTAAAGAGGCATTTAGATAGGGACCAGTTACCAGAGGGACACGATAGAACATTAGGATCATGCTTCTGTCTTGCAGTCATCGTTAGTAACTAGAGGTTATGGACTGAACTTTTGTACACCTTGATTTAAAACATAATTCACTATTTTTGACAACATATCCAACAAAAGCTTATTTGACCGAAAGAAAATAAAATTTATAGAGAGCCTTTCTTAATCCAAGAAAAGTATCTTCTCACAACCAGATGCATGCTTGAGATGCCTAATTCTTAAGATGGCATGTAAATGAATATTTTAATACTAGGGCCTGTTCGGCACATGAGAATTGATTTTTTGACCGTTAGAGAAAAAATTGG